>NC_060978.1:657086-777086 GCF_910589235.1 Vespa crabro | reverse complement strand
TCATTCAGAGACTGCCAACGTTACGAAGTGGCCCGCTAGAAGGTTCGTTCGGGTCGCACTCGAGGAGATCGAGGTTCTTTCGAAATAGGCAAACCTTGAATGGGTCTGGGGTTACGGTGACACCTGCGTTACCGCGCAAACTCGGCAACGAGGCGCCCTCAGGTAGCCTAAGATCGAATGTATGTAAGAGCGAACTGAAGAATAGGAAGAGTTCCATGCGCGCTAGCACGTCGCCGAGACACATCCGCCTACCGACACCAAACGGCATGAAATACTCCGGTTTACAGACCTTTCCTTCGGCGGAAAGGAAACGAGTAGGACGAAACTCCTCTGGTTCATTCCATAATTCCGGATCCATGTGTACTGCATGCAATAGTGGTACAACTTGAGAGCCAGCCGGTATCGTGTAACCATTCAATGTTACATCCCTGTAAGATAAATTTAACAAGGTGGGTGATTAAGAAGAGAAGAGAGTCTTTTGAATAAATAATATATATATATATATATATATATATATAAAACAAAACAAAAAACAGCAAACGAAAACAAAAGAAAAGGAAAAATAAACAAGTCGGTATATAATCGTCTAACGAGAGATTAATGGTGAGGCGTGATATCTTTGTCGTTTCTAATGGCGGACACGTGTACACTTAAGTAAGTTAATAATGTAGTTTCTCACTTTCGAGCAATGAAACACGACCGCACGATACGTCTCTTGGATTTCTTGGCTCCTTTGTTCGCGCACACGATGGAAACGGTGTCGTCGACCTCGAACCAACCAAGCCCGAGTAAAGGTGGGCCCGGCCGAAAAGCAGACAGGGGGCCACGCACCTTTGCTTTCACTTTTGCTTGCCGAATAATCGGCAATCGCGAACGAACGAGATTCCGACATTATAGCAGACTACACGCGGAACGCCTTCGTAGAAGGAAGACCGAGTGGTCAGTTGTGAAATCCCGATTCGAATTCCCGCCCAATCGAACGGACACGCCGATTAAACTTTTACTCTTCTTCTTCTTCTTTTTTTTTCCTTTCTTTCTCTCTCTCTCTCTCTCTCTCTCTCTCTTTCTTTTTTTTTTGTATCGATATCAAGACAAGACAATGAAAAAAAATGTTCTGAACTGTTCGCTCACCTTGTGGTAGCATGAGTCGTTCCCAACGGGACGATGCTCGATCTTCTTAAGACTTCGAGTATCGTTGCCTCGGTCACCGGAAGAAACGGTAGATCTTCCAATGCCGGCATTCTCGATCTTCCGACTACCTGATCCAATTCTTCCTGTACCGCTTTAGCAGCCTCGGGGTGGTGCAACATGAGAATCACTGCCCATTCCAATGTGGTCTTGACCGTTTCCATGCCGGCGGAGAAAAGATCCCCGAGAATCTGTTGCATTTGACGATCTGCGAAAGGGTAAATGAGAAACGGAGTTTTTAGAGGCAAAAAAATAAAAATAAAAATAAAAAAAACAAACAAACAAACAAAAAGAAAAGAAAAAGAAGAAACGAGTAAAACAGAACAATGAAAGCAGAACATGAAAGAAAAAAAAAAAAAAAAGAAGAAAAAAATTACACCGGAAATAATATGCATTGATTTTGTCTTTTCTTTATTTCTTCTTTATTTATTTTTTTTTCTCTTTTTCTTCTCTCTCTCTCTCTCTCTCTCTCTCTCTTTCTCTCTATCTTTTCAGAACAAACGATCTCGATTACTCACCGTGATTCTTGCCTTGAAACAGCAGTGCCTCGCGTCCTTCGGCCTTAGCCTTCTGGATTTCCAAGAGATAAGCGTCGACGAGATCGCGAATGTTGTTCTCGTCGAAGGTGACTCGATGCTGGTCGACCGTTTCTTGAAAGAAATCAGCCATTTCGGCACGATTCTGCGAGATCTTGTTTTGAACTTTTTGAAGACAAGGAAGATAACGCATAATCGGTATAAAATTAACAGCCGCTATACTGCCGAATAATTTGAATCCTTCTTCGATCAGATCCATGAACCTTTTGAATCTTGAATCACCGTGATGGAAGCGAACTCCCATGATGATCGAACAGATCACATTGCTGATCGACATACCGAGGGAAGGTGATACGTCCGTCGGTGCTCCTTGTCTCGACAATAAACCTTGGATAAAAGTATCGACCTCTCTCTGTAATCAAATCGCGATCGCGTTTCGTTCGTTATTTTAACATTTCACGGTCATCGACACCGATATATATATATATATATATATATATATATATATATATATATATGTATATAAAATTCGTTTCTTGCACGATCGAGATAACGATAATCAAAATGAAGAGAGGGGTGAAAAAAAAGAAAAGATAAAATGAATAATGGATAATGAAAATTTTGATCGATCGATAACTAAGACTCACCATAATTCTAGACTCCATGATCTTCTTTCCAGCACCCATGTAAGTCATTCCAAAACTACGAAGTTTCTCGTGGAGGAACCTTCTTTGATCCTTCCACATAGCGCCCTCGGTATTAATGACACCTATGAAAAAGAATAAAGAGATCCTAAGCCGTGCGAACTCACGTATGCGGTACACGCGGATACTCGTTTCGTTTTCGCGACATCAGTGCCGATCAGTCCGACCTATCGCGCGGACGATCGATTACAACATCGCATAGTACGAGTTAGCATTGACCGAGAAGTTGAAACGAGAGAGGTGTGGAAACGATGCGCTAAAATAGACTGTGATCGATCCATCGATCTATCGCGATCTATCGCGATCGATATTCGCGAAGTCTCAGAAGTAAGAGTAAGAAGTAAAAAAAAAAAAAAAAAAGAAAAGGAAAAATGGAAAAACAGAAAGAAAAAGAAAGAAAGAAAATAGAAAAGAAGAATTCAAAAGGACGATTTTTACGAAACTAACGAATGATATCTCGGATTAGTTAAAAACTTATCGATGATATATAATGATCGTTTGTACACTCACCGTATCCACCGAGGATGTTGATGAATTCTGTGTGCGGTCTACCGCTGAACTCCTCGCGACGGAAAGTATCGCGGATAACCCGATAATCGCTTAAAACAACGACGAGTTGTGTTCCGAGGCGTGCGCTAAACATCGAGCCGTACTTCTTTGCCAGCTCGCCGTACTGTAGGTGGACGTCCCCTTTGAGGAAAGGTAGGTAGCCAAAGACTGGCACGCCCCACGGGCCGGGCGGTAGGGTACGGATGTACCTCAGCCACTGAATGCACCTCACAATCAGGAGTACACCCAAGAACACGAGGAGGGTGTATAGAGCCTCGATCCTGGTGCCGCCCATCGCTTTCCAGATCCACTGTGCCGCGTGTTCCACCAACATATTGTCGAGTTCGTCTTTTTCTTGTCGATAAATAGATCCCGGTTGTAGTGTGAACGATAGTCGATAACTAATACTCGATACAATCGATCGGTACCGTAACGATATACACTCAAGTGTTTGTTGCTTCGCGGTATCACCAATTTTATATATATATATATATATGTTGTGTGTATATATATATATTTTTTATATATGTGTATATATATATATATATATATATATATGTATCTATATATATATCGTTGAATGGGGTAAGGGACCCCTCTCTTTTTCTCAAAGACGAATGAAGAGAAAAAAGAGAAAAAAGTAAAAAAAAGAAAAAAAAGCGAAAAAAAAAATAAGAAACAACAACAACAAAAAAGATAAGAAATGGAAAAGGCCGATTCCCGATATATCGCTCTAGCACGCGACTCTTCTCTCTTTCGGTCGATCCTCGAAAGCGTGCGCGTGCGTTTCGGAGGATCGCAATCCGTGATACTACTCTCTCAACTACCGATCCTCGTCGGCGGGCGACTCGCTCGCCACTCTCGCGTGAAACGATCAGGAGTACGCCAAACGAAAAGAGAGGATATATGGAGTTGGTTAAAAGGGAGGGGGAGAGAGCTCTTGATAGAGATTGATAGGAGCGAGCGAGAGAGACGGAGAGAGGAATAGGTGATATGAGACTAAGATTGAGAGAGAGAGAGAGAGAAAGAGAAAGAGATAGGAAGAGGGAAAAGAGAGGAGAAAAGGAAAAAGAGAGAAAGGGAGGAGAAGAAGAGATAGATAGATAGATAGAGAGAGAGAGAGAGAGAGAGAGAGAAAAAAGTCGGTCACAGCCGCAGCCGAATTCGCCGGCGCTCGTCACGTCGGGAGTCGTGCGAGCCACGGGAGGATTGAGTGTGTACTAACATACACCTTCTTGTCCTTGCCTGTCTTATATAGTGACTCATCAGGCAGCGGCCCCACGGCGGCCCCTCTGTGCGGCGGGGTGGGGGCGCCCCGTAGATCAGCGGCGGCAGCAGCAGCAGCAGCAGCAGCAGCAGCAGCAGCAGGAGCACAGAACGGCACAGCATAGCATAACACAGTACAACAGAACAGATCACAGAACAGTACGGCAAAGTACAGTACACATGGCACAATATACAATAGAAAAGTACGGCACGACGGAGAAGAGGCACGATAGAACGCAGAATACCTTAGCGTAGCATAGTACAAAAGTAACAGAAAGAGTAACAGTTACAACAGCAACAGCAGCAGCAACAGCAACGTTTGCAGTAGCACACGTTGAGAAGATCATTCGGACTTCGTCACCTCGTACAGTGGTGAGGGCTCAAAAGGGGAGGGGAGAAAGGGGCAGAGAGTACGATCGTCAGCCACGAGGGTGGTGGGCAGAACACGAGCGAGGGTGCGAGGGCGGACCAAACCCTCGGGCCCCCCGCAACGGACCCCGCAAAGTCCGGAGAGAGTCCCTCTGCTGAATGGTGGGGGTAAATGTGGCTTCTCGCCACGGAGAGCCGCTTCGAGCACTCAGACGGCGCGATGCGGCGCTAGTGAGCGCGTCGTCCGCTCCGATAATATTTTCGTATATTAAAATCCTCATGCCATATAATGGCAATATATCTTCCGCCTTTTTATTACGACGTTATTATCGCATATTTCTCGCATTTAATTATAGTGCGGATTGTCAAAAGGAAGTGTGCAAATTTTGAGTTCCATTTCTATTTCTATTATTGATTGTTATTTAACTCGAAAGAGGCGTCGACGATTGGTTCATCGGTAACGTCGAACGTCCTGATATCGAGCGATCGCTTCGTTCGTGTAATTTCGTAATCCCGATGTGTCAAATGTTTAATATTTCAACCAATGATCTCTCTCATGCACGTTTTATAACTTACGAAGTCAAATCATACGGTACGACACACGAGTACGTACGTACGTATGTTACGTATGTATATATATGTATGTATTAATATATGTATATATGTACGTAAAAAAAGAAAAAAAGAAAAAAAAATTTTTGTGCGGATACATTTATAAGTGTTGAGATAACGAAAATAATAATATTTTATTAAAGAAACGACGAACGTATTTAAAGATTTCCGTCGATCGTCGTTCTTAATCATCGTAGACGTTTTTTTTTTTTTCTTTCTTCTTTTCCTTTTTCTTTTTTATTTAATGATTTAGACGTGGTATCAACGCGTAAATAAACGATAACGAGGTATCACTTTAACGAATCGTAAAATACGAATGGACGAAAATTTTCGGTACTAACCATGCACGAGAGAAGCACGTTACGAAGAACGTCTGACCTATTTGTGTATATTTATTCGTCCGGTACGGTGCAACCTGTCCAAATAAGGGGAACCGCATTCGGACAAACGATACCGGCCTACAGGCCGTGCAAAATGCTCGTCCATCCTCGCCATAACTGGCGAAAAGCGCGCTCTCCTTCCGTTCCCTACCTGTTTCTCCTCTAAGGGTGAGTGAGTCACTTCGTTCGTGGATATTATGATTTAAAAAGAGAGAAAAGAAAAGGAAAAAAAAAAGAAGAAGAAGGAAAAAAAGAAAAAAGCACAGAAAAGGGAAGAAAGAAGAGGAACAAAAGAAATACAAAAAAAAAAAGAAAGAAAAGAAAAGAACAATAATAAATAATTAATTAACTCATTAATTGTTGTATCTATTCTCTCAATTAAATATACTGCTTTTTTTTTGAATTCTCTAAACGACGTTTAACCGGTAGCCACTCGATAAATCTCTCTCTCTCTCTCTCTCTCTCTCTCTGTCTCTGTCTCTGTCTTTGTCTCTGTCTCTCTCTCTCTCTCGGTCATTGGTGCCGTCGATAACCGATTTACATCGCATGCGACTTATCATTATCCTTCGTTTTACTCGGCACGTACTTACTTACTTACTTACTCGCGCTTCAACGAAAAAAAAAGAAAGAGAAAAAAAAAGAAGAAAAAAAGAAACATTTTATTGCGATTCGATAGCGATGTCGTCATCGCTACGGTCGTTCTGGACGTTCGTATACGTATGATCCTTGAAAGATTATTATTGCGATTGAGAAGAACGGCAATGATTTTATTCGGAGCAACGACACCTTCTTATCGGTGTTGTAACAGCAACGAGTGAGCGATGATGACCCGAAGGCCATTCGCTATTCTCGAAAACTTTTTATAATCCAGGAACCACCAGATTAATGTCCAAATTAATGCTCGAATTAATCTCCAATATAAGTTCTTGTTTACACGTGCTCATCTCTAAATGATTTGAACGAATTCATTCTAAATCTAATCCAATCATTTCCTGTTCTTCTACGATTGATCGATCGATCGATCGATCAATCAATCAATTTTTCAATGTTTATATATATATATATATATATATATTATGTATATATGTATGCATGTGTATACACACATATATGTATATAATATAATATAATCATTCCATCAGACACTCGAAACACCTACAGAATCGGATTACAATGGTATTCGTACGTTACGCAGAAAGTCGATTCTCGGACGGAAATCATTATAAAAAAAAAAAAAAAATGAGAGAGAGAGAGAGAGAGAGAGAGAAAGAGAAAAAAAGCAATGAAAAGAAAAAAAATCTGAGAAACGCGAACATATTCGAAATAATGGATCTAGGGATAATGCGCTTTTAACTTTAATCGTAGGCGTAGCCAAGCAAATAATCATGGCGATGGCGATACCAGAGCACACGAGCTTACTCTCTAAGAATGCAACACACGTTTTCGAGATTGCATTCCTCGGTCGTTGATCCAAAACGACGTCGACGTGACGATTCTTCTTCGTTGATACTTCATTGTCGTTTTCTTCGTCGATTTCTTCGTACCACGGGAAAGAGGTATCGATTCCTGGAAAAGGATCGTTCAAGACGAGAGGATGAGTGAAGGAAGAGGACACGCTCTCTCTCTCTCTCTCTCTCCCTCTCTTTCTCTTTCTTTCTCTCTCATTCTCATCTTAGCTATGATCATTTCAATCATCCTCAAGGAGCATACCGATACTTTGTATGCGTCAAACGAGATTAAAAAACGTCCGTTTGACGACGAATTAAAAAGTAAATTCTCATTGGTATTTAACAAACCAAAGCGAATGATTTTTAATTCGCACATGCATAATTAAGATTTCTACTTTTTCACGATATACGTTAGAAATATTTTTGCAGAAATATTTTTAATATAAATTAAATATATATATATATATATATATATATATATATATATATATATATATATATATATATATACCGTTCGCTTTGATTCACGTTGATCTTCTTTTATACAAATTTTTTCGATCATCCTGAATTATATCCAAGCGCCGTAGTTCTTTTCCTTTTTTCTTCTTTACTTTTTTCTTTTTTTTTCTTTTTTTCTTTTTACTTTTTCTACATCATTAAAGCTCGAAAATTAATTTGAAAGGAACCGCGATGATAACGAAAAGGTAATAATTTTTTACTTCCTTCGTGCGAGCCAACGGGGCAAGCTTAACACGACGAAAGAAACGAGGGAAAAAAGTTTTCCTTTTGAGAAAATTCTCAAAGTCGAAGTAAATCTCTCGTTGGTCTTTCGACTGATTTCATGATTGTGAAGCAAAGTGTGGACGTTTTAAGAAATAAAGAAAGAAAGAAAAAAAAACAAACAAACAAACAAACAAACAAACAAACAAACAAACAAACAAACAAGCAAACAAAAAAAGAAGAAAGAGAAGAAAAGAAAACAGCAGAACCGACTTACTCGCTGACGCGATACTTTTTCGTTAAAAATGAAAGGAAATATCGTGAAAAGGAGCGCGGTTTTGTTTTACTCGTGAAGGTAAAAAGTTGAATGAACTCTCCTTGTATATGAGAGCCCGTAGCCCGAAGCCCGAGCCCGGCGAGTGCGCGAACGCGAACACTATTACAAGTAAGAGCGCACGAGTACGATCGCGCGAGCGCGTTAGCGATAAGATCTCTTCTTCCTCCGGATCTTGCCTTTTTTTCTTTTATCTTTTTGCCTCCTTGGACGTGAATGAAAGCGGGGAGGAACGCGCTCGTTGAGTTACAATAGGAAAAATAGTATAGTCGTGAAACTTAAAGAAATAAAATAAGATGATTTGATCCATGGAAAGATTGAACGGGGTTGAGAAGGAGAAGGAGGAGGAGGAAGAGGAGGAGGAGGAGCATAGCTTCGTTTCTCTTGACATCAATCGTTGAAGATGAACGTAGATAAGGATGAATGGTAGATAAGATGAATAAGAAAGACGTAAAGAGGTAAAGTAAAAAATTTAAATAAGTAAGTGAATGAGTAAAGTACTTACGTGGAATGTAAATACGAAGAAATAGAGGTAGGAAGGAAACACGAGGGGTACAGAGAGAGAAAGAGAGAGAGAGAGAGAGAGGGGTGGGGGAAAAGAGAATATAAAAAAAGAAGAGGGAGACGAAGAAACGCGGTCTACGCTCCGTCTGTGATCGCTTCAAGGGTGAACGACCGTCCATGCGGAGGACGTGTTACTCTCTTCCAATCGAACGAGAAGAGTATGTGTCTTCTTTCTCGTACGAACGCTCTTCGGGCTTCCATCACGGTGTGAAACTATCGCGAAAGTCGCCTATACACTGGGAATCACCATTGTATTTACTCGATTTAATCTTTTAATTATCTATAGAAATGAAATTCTCCTGGAAATATGAAAAATGAAAAATAAAAATTGTAAAGGATATTAAACGATAGAAATTATAATTGAAAGGTTAATATACCGATAAAATATCTTTTTCATGGAATTAGATATTATTTATATTTAATAGAACCAATAGACGATATTCATATGCAATTGCATTAATTACGATATATACATATATATATATATATATATATATATATATATATATATATATATATATATATTAGTAATAGAAATTATCATTTTAAGGGGATTAACGAAGGAATGTATTTATTTATTTGTTCTTTGTTTTTAATATTTTTTTTTCCATTTAATTTAACAAATCTGTATTTTTTTTTAGAAACTACACATACGAGTATCACGTTTCACTCACGTTTCGCTCTATAACCTTCTATAACTAATATAATAAGAATTTCTTTGCGTTCTACAATTAACATTAAATGTAACATAATTTTGATCGAAATTAAAAAGAATTAAAAAATTAAAAATTAAAAAAAAAAAAAAAAAGAAAAAGAAGAAAAAGAGAAACGAACAAAAATTAATTGTTATCGTACATTCTTTTTCCTTTTTTTTCTTTTTTGAAAATTTATCCGAGCTTCCTTCGAGACTAACACACACACACACACTCACACACACACACACACTCACACACACACACACATACGCGCTCACATATACGCACGCACGTACGTATCTAATAACTTTTACATGATCTTATAGTAAATCGTGTCTGTTCGTTCAAACTGCGTCGTTTTTAAAGGGTTAACATGTCAATTAACGAAGCCTCTTGAATCTTTCGTACCGCAATCTTCGTTCCACCGTGTTCGTAAACGAACCAATTCGTAACCAAGTGTGTCTCCTTTTCGTTTATTAATTGAAACACAGGCTGGTCTCTTCCTCGTGGGGATACATAGTCGGAGCCGTTTGATCCAGAATCCTTCGTGTGCTCGTAAAAGGTCGGCGGTCGGTCAATGAACCCGACATACACGACAGGGTTCCTACATACGCGAAGTACCATAAGCGTCAAATTTAAAAGATCGAATATATATATATATATATATATATATATATATATATATATATATGCCGAGAATAGAACGATTAATTTTCTTCTTTCATTTATATTATCTTTTCTATTCTCTCTTTTCTCTTTTTCTTTTCTTTTTCAATTTTCCCTCTCCCGTTTTTATTATCTTTCATTTTTTTAACCTTTTTTTCTTTTCTTTTTTCTTTTTTTTTTTTAATTCCTTAATCTCTCTCATCCATCCCTATCACCAATTCAATCCAATCCAATCACCCGCCCCCTCCCCTCTCCCCACTCCGTCCTCCCGTCAGTCCGCGCCAGTCGCGATCTAATGGCAAGATTATATAAATTGACGGGATTTATATAATGAAATCATCGGTATATAACAATGGTGTATTATCACGCGAGAACGTCCTACGACACAACAATGGCATAATACATCGATCTCCTCGATTACGACGCACCTAAGCGATGTACAAACGTCATATTCCTGTCACGCATCGTCGGTTCACTCTGCATTCTTTCATAATGAATCCCGCGTCATTTCAATTCGATCCTCTCCTACTAACGCATCATATAAACGTATATATATATATATATATAGATATATGCATTTAGGTATAAATGTGTATGCGTATATATATATATATATATATATATATATATACCTACATATTGTACTTCGAAAGGCGTATCATTTCGAAATTGGGATACGTCGTACAAAGTAGGAGGACTTTTTACGCGAGAGATGTGATTCTCTCTCATTCTCTCTCATTCTCTCTCTCTCTCTCTCTCTCTCTCTCTCTCTCTCTCTCTCTCTCTCTCTCTCTCTCTCTCTTATCTTTTTCTTAGGTTTGCAGGCAGGCAGGCAAGCAGGCAGGCAGGCAAGCGGACGGACGGACGCAAAGGAGCGCAACGGAAGGAGAGCGCAGAACGTACGAACCGGTCTCTCAGCTTATATATCCATGCGGTAATGTAATTGCGCGTGTGCGATCGATCGTGTAAGTGCAGAGCTCATGCGTTCGCTTAACTTTACCTCGCGAAACCGGGGCTGCAATTTCTGATTGTTTACATGCGAGGGCATTGCCCGGATGCCGCCGCTTACCTTACACACATTCCAGGTATCCCACCTCCTTTCTTTCTTTCTTTCTTTCCTTCTTTCTTTCTTTCTTTCTCCCTTTCTTTTTGTCTTTCTTTCTTTCTTTCTTTCTTGCTTACTTACTTACTTACTTTCCTCCTCTCTCCTCCTATCCCCTCCCATCTTCTCACCACCACCATCTTCAACACCTCTATCACCTCCTCCTACGGTTCGACAACAGCAGGTCGAGTCTCGTGGTACCGAGCCGCGCCTCTCTAGTTGTTCATAGTCGTTCCTAGTCGTTCCGATATCACTCCTTCCTTCTTTACTCGCAGTTTCGTACCAATTGCCGCGAAAATCTACCTACGTATTTCTTCTCCTTTCCTCTCTCTCTCTCTATCTATCTATCTATCTCTATCTCTCTATCTCTTTCTTTTTCTTTTTCTCTCATTAGAGTTCGACGAACCGCCTTCTTTCGCGGTTATCATCGTCTTTGAAGTTGAACCTCGACGACAACGACGACGACGACGACGACGACGACGACGACGAAGACGACGACGACGACAATGATGACGATGACGGCGATGGTAACAGGAGAAATTTCATTATCTTGCTCCTCACTGAGAGACGCGCGGACGTGTCCCGAAATAGAAAAGAGCGAATGCGAGACTCTTTCGAATCGTGCCGATTGAGAAACTCCTCCGATGCCTTTTACTTACTCACTCCTCCTCCTCCTCCTCCACCTCCTTCTTGTTCTTCTCCTCCTCCTCCTTCTCCTCCTCCTCTTCCTCTTTGCCCTCCTCTTCTTCCCTTCCCTATAAACGACGTCGTGTTCATGTTGAAAAGAAAGAAAAAAAATGAAGAATGGAAAAAATGAAAAAAGCTCTCCTACGTCGATTTATCTTCTCACATCGTACAATAGACTCATTTCTCTTATCGAAATTACGATTTATATACTTTTGCGAAAAGTAATGTACGAGCTCGATCTATTATTGAAATATATATATATATATATATATATATATATATATATATATATATATATCTTATGAACGAAAATAAATGTATTGGTAGCATTGAATTATCGTATTACCTTTGAACTTCTACGTACGTATATTTAATTGACTAAAGAGATCGATATAATTTATTTGTTAGTTAATTGACGATTAAAAGACGGATGAATTATTAAGAAAACGAAAAAAAAAAAAAAGATTATTAACGTAATATCTACGTCATTCTCGTATTCCATTGAATCTTCCAATTTATATCGCTTTGTAGAAAAAAAAAAGAAAAAGAAAAAGAAAAAGAAAAATACGCTTTGATTATCGAAAAACACGAGGTTCTCTCTCGATCGATTTTCATCGTGCAACATCGTTCGCATGCAGATCTATACCTAGATCTTCGATTTAATTCAAAGTTCGAAAGATTTACTGACGCTCTCCTCTCACTCGAGTGGAGTTCTAGTTATCGTTAGTCTCCCACAGCCGGAGAGGACCTTCGGGGTCGTTGAACTCAAAGTCGTCGTTCACCCGTTGGGTGACGATCGACGATAAAGATCGATATCTTGATCATCGCATTTATCTTCACGTACGCCGAAAAATATAAGCTTTTATATACTTCAATATTCTTATCTTTTTCTTTTGCCTCTCTCTCTCTCTCTCTCTCTCTCTCTCTCTCTCTCTCTCTCTCTCTCTCTCATATGATCGATCATTTCGAGCGAATCGATCGTTTCTATTCTTTTTCTTTTCTTTTTTCTCCCCCCTCCCCTCTCCGTTTTCTCGTTCTATTTTATTTTTTCCAAATCGAGAACACCACGAAGGAAATTTAAAACATGAAGATCGTGAAGCCTAATTTCAATGTGATCGTTATAAATGTTAGAGAATGAAGGACAAGAAAGGTATAATAGGTTAGTCCTTTCTTACGAGAAAGGAAACGAAGCGAAACGAGCTCTCTCACGGATAGTACGGACGATGGTTCCAATTCGAAGTCATCGATCCGTGATATATTCACGATCTTCCGGCGTAGGAATGGCAAGTCGAATGGCGATAACGGATACGTTATTCCTTCTTTTCATCGATTGACGTCCTTCGATATTTCCTTCTGGTGAACGCGAGGGGAATCGTCGTCGGTCGATTTCTTTTTCATATATTTCTCTATTGAAGTTTATCCTTCGGAAGCGGAGAGGAACATTATTGCCGCTGTTGGCTGCATCTTGCTCGGCGAGCCGAGCCGAGCCGAAGAATCTGGGTCAGAGTGGGACCAGGTAAATGTAGCGGTACGCGCAGGGCACAATGACGACGATCTCGTCGTGGCCGAATCCTTAAACGGTTGACATCGTCAACCCACGCGAGACTCTCCTCCTTCTCCTCCTCCTCCTCTTTCTCCTCCTTCTTTTGAATATCCTTTTCTTGTTCCATTATTCTATTCCTATTGGTTGGTTCAAATAGATCGAACGAAAGAATTAGACAAAAAAAAAAAAAAAGAAAAGCAAGAATAAATAAAGAAAGAAATGGGGGAGGAGAAACAGGGCGAAACGATGAAATAAAAAAAAAAAAAAAAAAAAGAAAGAAAGAAAGAAAGAAAAAGAAGAAAAGAGGCGGAAGTGGTTGAGGCATCGATCGAATAAAAAAATAAAATAATAATAAAAACGTAGAGGAAGAAGAAAAGGTTCTTTTTTTCTTTTTTCTTTTCTTGTTTTTTTTTTTTCCTTCTTTTTTTCGGCGGCCGTGAGAGAGAAACTCGATTGGTCGAGTGGGACACGACTTGACGCCCAACTACGATCGGCCCATACGTATTTACGTTGTACGTACATAATTACGTATGTATGTACGTAAATACGTACGTAGAAGGCGAAAAACGAAGAAACGTGAGGTAAACTTCGAAGGATCCGCGCTATGGTTTCCAACAGGTTTCGTTTCTAACGGCTAATAACGGGGCCCAGGTGATTTTGGGAAGCCCGTTATTCCTCTCTCGTAGTGCCTCTCGACTCTCGACTGCGGTCGCCCGTTAGAAATCGGGTCGACCCTCGCTGATAACCTCCTTGCTTTCCTGCCACCATTACTACCGCCATTTCTCTCCACCGCCATTGTGCGCCTGAAACAGAGAAGAGCATAACGTAAACTATATCTATCTATTTATATATTCTATTATATCAATCTCTATAATAATATCTAATATATCTATTTATATCAATCTTTTCAATATCTATATATATATATATATATATATATATATATTTTTTTTTTTTTATATATATATATTTGTGTATATATATTTATCTTTTCAATAAAACATTTTCGGACATAAGTTTATGTAAACTTTTCTCAGTAATACGTAATAATAAATCTCAGTAATACGTAATATGACGTTTGATCCCATACTTTTTGGACTCCCTGTGTATATATATATATATATATATTTTTACTTATTATTTGCGAGAGAATTAAATGTCATGAAAAAGGTCATAACCAAGTAATTAAATCATGGAAAGAATTATATAAATAATTAATTAATTAATGAAAAAAATAATAAGCATGTAATTAAATAAATACGTGATTTTCTTAAAACGATCGATATGTACTCGCGATAAGTATACTCGAGAATACTAATATCGATAAATCGAATTACGTAGAATCTTAAATAAAATCGATCGTTCTTCCCAAAAATACAACCGGCTTTGGTTTGCTTATCTCGCGACGAATAATACGGACGATTCGAGGAATCGCGATCGGCAAGAATCGGCAAGATATTTGGCAGGCCGTCTGTTACGCTTTAATGACTTCTTTCGTCGGTAGGTTCAACGAACGATAACTGGAACGAGTTTGTCGCTATGTCTTCGAAGTGGCAAAGGTGCTTGCTACTCGTACTTGTTACTACGATACGATAATAAAACCGTATTGAAAGTCGATTAATCCACGATTTAATCTCGATGATCTTTGATCTCTTTCAAATTTTACTTAATTTTAAAGGAAGCATTACACCTTTATCTTTTATAACTTTTCAATGATATCTTAACTCAACGATCTTATGTATCGTTTTATGATAAATTCTAAATCGAGTATATTTATCGTTCGAAAGTACGAGTTTAATGAACCCTATAACAATCGATTTATTAGCGAAAATGAAATCTTATCGATCATAAATCTCTCTCTCTCTCTCTTTCTCTCTCTCCCTTCTCCCCCTCTCTATCCAAATGTCTTTAACGTCCTTTTACTTATTTCCTTTCTCGCATGGGTTTTAATCTTTAAATCGACTTGACTCTTCTATCGCGATGGACGATGAACCTGCACGATTTACCGAATCGCAATTAGAAAGTTGAGCGATTTCAGGTGTGCCTTTATCGCGAACGAGCCGGGACGGAAGATGATGCTCGAGAATGATTATCATGTTACGAGTATTCCTTTAGCCTCGTAGAAAACGATGAATAAGAAACATAACGTGACGATAGAGAACGAAAGAGAGAGAAAGAGATAGAGAGATAGACAGATGTCGTACTATAAATAGAGTTATATAATTTCTTCTTGACGTATCAAGAAAAATGACAAAAAGACCATTAGATAAAACGTGTTTCTTTTAATATACATCTCTCCTTAATAGTTCTACGACATTTTAATTCGATCACTCATTGTAAGATCGTTGACCCGAATCAATATTAATGATAATCTTACTTGACGCGATCGTTAATTTTATTTATAAGAACTAAATATTGCATCATAGCAAATGTTGATTATCGATCGATACAAATATTTTCAAACAAACACGTTTACTTACTTTTTCTTTCTCTCTCTCTCTCTCTCTTTCGTCATCGAAATTTATGCAATCTTTTTGAAGGAATACTTCTCTTCTTTCGGCGGATGGGAGGTCGGGGGCGGGGGCGGGTGCGACGGGAGAAGAAGGGGAAAGGAAAAAAAAGAAGAAAAAAAAGTAAAAAAGGGCATCGTATTTTTCTTTCTTTATTCTCGCTTTATTATGTGTTTGTCTCTCGATTTTAACGAATTTAACCTTTGAATTTGAAAAAAAATCGAAGCAGAACGGTCCGACAAGAAGAAGAGGAGGACCTGTCCGAGATAAGCCGAGACACGAGTTGAAATAATTCGCGCAATCGTTAGGTTGACTGGCCGATCAATTTTGTTGGGCTCCTCGTGCCGGCGGAAATAACAAACAAAATGGACAAAGAGCAAAAGCAAAGCCGCGCTCGACCCCTATCCAAGAGAAGGCCATCGCGATCAATGATCCTCCGACTCGAATTTAATCGATGAATTTCTCGATCATCGACTTCGTCTCGGATATTTACGCGTTTCGGTACACGTGCCGTACGCACACAGAATCAATCTTTTCGTTCGTCCAACTCCTCGTAATTTGCTTCTTTTTCTTTTTTCTTTTTCTTTTTCTTTTTTTTTCTTTTTTTTTTTTTTTCTTTTTTTCTTTTTACTTTCTTTTTTTTTCTTTTTTACTTTCTTTTCGTTCATTTCTTACGTCTGCTGACACGTCATCGATAATAAATGGTAATAACAAGAAATATATCAAAGGATACGTACACATATCTAATCATTTTCCTTTATCTTTTTTTATTGCCTCTTTTTTCCTTTTTTTTCTTCTTCTTCTTTCGAAAATAACCTATTATTGATTTACGTTATTATTAATTTATATCGGATACAACGATCCGTTGGACTCAATAATGCAAAACGCTTGGCTCGCTCGATTAATTCCAAGAAACAGAGAAATATCCGTTTTTCTTGTACCTCTCCCTCCCTTCCTCCCCGTACCTTCTAAGCTATTTCAGGAGAACGTTGTGTCGGGTGAACATTAAAATGATCGTTATAGTGAATGAATGATAATTGTCCAAATAGTTTGGCGCGATTACGACGAAGGAGAGATGTATCTTTTAATTGTTTTCTTTTTATTTATTTTTTCGTCTTTTTTTTCTTTTTTTTTCTTTTTTTAATTTTTATTTTCTTTGCGTTAATTCGCGCGCGCACGCACGCACACACACACATGCGCGCGCGCGCGCACTAGACATCCTGTCTTAATAATCGATAGAGGACGATAAAAAAAAAGAAAAAAGAAAACCAAACAAAACAAAAGACCGCGACATGGATTAGTTAACGGGTGGAGGGAGGATGGGAGGGGGTTCTCTGCTCTAACAATTAGACATCGGAATGGAAGTCAACACGTGCGACTTCAATACTACGTACCGTACGTATGCTTTCTATTCTCGATTAATATTATTAGTTGATTTTAGAGGCGTCATTTACTTTTTCTTTTTTCTTTTTTTTTGTTTTCTTTTTCCTCCGTAAAAGTATATATATATATATATATATATATATATATATATATATGTGTGTGTGTGTTGAAGATCAGTAGTAACCTTTTGAACCGTGTTTGGCCTTGCGTTTAAAAGTCGGATAAAATTTCCGAATGATATTGCGAAGCAACCGGACGATTCGAAAGGTGCTCTTCTTGCGGATCAATGGCTCGTGTGCTAATCGGTAGGCGGTGCGTTTCGATCGAAGTAACTGCAATTGCGATGCGCTCAACGTTCGAGGCTTTCCCCGGCGGAAAAACGGATTAGGTACGCTTTTCTTTCGAGGAGGACGTCGATCTCTCTCCCTCTTTCTTTCTCTCTTTCTTTCTCTCTTTCTCTCTCTCTCTCTCTATCTATCTTTTTTGCTCTCTCTCTCTCTCTCTCTCTCTCTCTTTCTCTGTTTCTCCGTCTCTCTGTCTCTCTCTCTCTCGTGCGCACGATGCGATATGATGCAAACGTAAATACGAATTTAGATATGATGATGCGCGTGATTGTTGCGCAAGGGGTCGTCGATCAGGTCGTCGATCAGGTCGTCGATCGTTTCGTTGACGAAACCGATTGCGATATCTCCAATTGGATTGGGAGGATGGAATTCAATGACTACAAAATAAATCGTTGAATAATCGTTGATATTTTCTGAAAATTCGATCAACGTTCAATGTTCTCTTTACAAATCAAAAAAATTTCTCACGATATCAATGGTTAACAACGAGGTACTTACTTAGTTAACTTACCTTATCCGTTATTTCAATTTATCAGCAAACATTAATTACACGACTCTACTATTAATCTTCCTTATACATATATATATATATACATATATATATATAATATATTAGAGTTATCTTTGACAAATATAAAAATGAGAGAAGTTTGTTCGTTATCGACAACTTAAATCCGTCAGTTAATCGTTCCTCGAGTACTTTTTGGACTAACTAAAAACTACCGATAACTATATTGTTGACTTGTTACCATGGGGTCAATGACCACGTTGTCGATATCTTTTTATTTTAGATCTATTATCGATCCTTATCTGAATTAATAATTCTTCAAACAATTGTCGTTGGCAGTAGTATAATAATAATAATAGTAATGGCAGTAACAGTAACAGTAGTAGTAGTAGTAGTAGTAGTAGTAGTAGTAGTAGTAGTAGTAATAATAATAGTAATAGTAGTAGTAGTAATAATAATAATAGTAATAGTAATAGTACTAGTAATAATAATAGTAATAGTAGTAATATCGTTGATAAAATGATTAGCTAACGATACTAAGTAATTATTTGCTCTCGATCGAAAGTATCTATATCACTGTGTAAAAATTTGTATAACGTATCGAGAAGGATAAAATAAAAAATGGAGAAATAGAGATAGAAAAAAGATTTCGAGAGAACGAACAAAGAAATAAACAAACAAAACAACGCAAAGAGAGAGAGAGAGAGAGAGAGAGAGAGAGAGAGAGAGAGAGAAGAGTGACTCGTTTGAATCGATCTTGAGTGGAGGATTTGACAAAGAGAAGAGAAAAGTATCGGAGAGAGCACTTACGATGCACCGGACGAGGTCTTCCCTGTAAACGAAGTGTATTTTCCTCGTGACTCTCGAGGCTCGCGCGACGATATATTGCGAGCACGTGTACTACGTGCGCGTACGTAACCGTCGGGATAATGGCGGGTGAAGGACCGAACGATGTGTCCGTACGGATGGACTGGTAGCCTGGTTGCTGCTCGCTCGCTTGCCCGTTACCATCACTGACCACTACCAACGGGTCAATGAACTCCGAGGTCTCCTTTGTAGCCGAAATTTTCGACGAGTCTTCTTGTTGGACCCGGCAAGCAACCCATCGCGAAGAAGAGAAAGAAAGAGAAAAAAAGAGAAAGAGAAAGAGAGAGAAAGAAAGAGAGAGAGAGAGAGAGGGTGTATGTTTTTCTCTCTTCTTCTCTCTCTCTCTCTCTCTCTCTCTCTCTCTTTCTTTTTCTTTCTCTTTCTGTATGTGTATATATATGAGAGAGGGAGAGAGAGAGGGAGAGAGAGAGAGAAAGAGTAACTCTTTCGAAGCCTCTCTCCAACGAGAGACGTCGACGACACGGAGGTCCCTTTCTCGTCTTTGGAACACCGATCACTGAACCCACGCTAATCGAAAACATCTTTTAAAATAGACATAGTCTTTCATAAATAAACTATATATATATATATATATATACTTGAGAGAATTAATTTACGTAATATTTGTGTTTCGTGAATATAAATATTTGATATAGATATATAAAAATCAATATTAAAAATACTATTGTATATCCTGATGTAAATCAATGAATCATGGTTGAAATAATAAATGCAATGTATGTAATTCGAAATTTGTTCTCGTCGATACGACAAATTGAATGACCCAGTGACGTTGATCGCGGGAATAATGCCGAATCGTCAGAAATATTCTCAATTACGTACTCGTAAGCCGTTCGCGATCGCTGACTCTTAAAAGCCATGTGCTTTTGGCGATCGATGGTGTCACAGAACCTCACTGTTAGAAATACACGTGGATATAAACAGGGTTAATACGTGATGAAGGACAAATCTCGATGGGGTATATACCGTCAATGAAATTATTCAATTTTCGAATCGTCCTCTCTATACAAACGGAAGCGTTCTATTTGCACGGTATAAAAAAAGGTCCTTTGTTTGTCTCTGTATTCGTAATTCGCGACAATAATATTCGCACGTAAACATTGCGTATAAATCGTTATATTCCTTAATCAAAATCCTTGAGGAACATTTTCAACGCCATTCTTTTCTTTTCTTTTTCTTTTTTTTTGTTTTTTTTTTTTGCCAAATAATTGTCATATACCTATTAAAGTATTTATTATGATTCTTCGATATAATTGTTCGAAATGTGTTTGAAGGAAATATATAATAGATCGATCATTGTTGGCTCGACAATATTATAATTTTACGTTTAACTCGTAAGCAAATAATACGTACGTTGTAGCTCGTAACGGATAAGTAATAGGTCAAATTATGCAACATGTACAAGGCTTAATCCGCATTATTATCGAGTAGTCGATCACAAAGCATCGGAGTCTTTCAATGGAAAGGATCGTCGGAATCGCTGAGTCGATTATTTTAAAGCAGCTTTACTAAGCAACGAACAAATCGCATTATTTGCATTCCTAAGGTCCGTCTTTAATTAAAACAGGGACGCGCAAATTGCGAAAATCGGCAAAGCCGACGTTAAATCTTTCTTTTCTTTTTTTTTTTTCCCCTCCTTATTTTCTTCTTTTCCTTTTTCATTCCTTCCTTATTTCATTCGTCGCTCACAATTGCCTATCGCAAATAAATAATTGTTTAAGACGATAAATAAAAATAATAATTAATTTATTAATATGACTTCGAAATCGATCATTCGATTTTCATCGAGTTTTCTTTGAAGATTATCTTCCCTCGTATGAATATAAAAAGAAAAGAAAAGAAAAGAAGAAAAATTGTTCGATCGTTCGGTCGTATATTTTTGTATCTTTGTACGAGGCATTCGATATAAACTGATATTACTTTAAAACAAGTAGACGAAGAAAACATTAAAGTGCAGTTTGACTGACTGCAGTCCGTTCCATAACTATACTATCTGATTAACGATCGATGTTCGTTGCGTCGAAAGTTCTTTTTCCTTTTTTTTTTAATTCTTTTCTTTCTTTCTTTCTTTCTTTAATTCATCCATTTATTTTTCTTTACATCAGCCGCGGGTGTTAACCCACATATTCGATAATGTCTATTCGAATAGACTTATCTCGATATAAGGAAGTAAAAACATTTTCTTTCCAAAACCATTTAATTTTACATAGTACATAGTTAATATACATATGTCTGTTAATATATATCAAAGTAAGGTGCTTCTTTGAAATCTGGAACGAGTCTCTTTTATCGCTGACACATCGACGTTCTAATTAAAACGATAACGTTGCTGCCATCGCCGTCACCGCTGCCGTCATTATCCGAACATTTGCTCGAAGGAACGATCGAACGTTTAAATACATAGTAATACTTAGAATGTAAAATATGTATATATATATTAACCCGGGGGGTACTATACGCCGTAATTACATTTGGCTACGTTTGCAATTAGAACGCAGCTGTTCGCATGAGATAATGTTTCTAACGCGGACTATCCACCGGTTAAAATCCTGTCTTACGTGTCACGCGATAACCTGGAAGAAACATAATCCAAAACTACGCATTAAAATCACGCGATAAATACGCGACAATAACGCGTATTTAGTATATACCTTACTAAATATCGTTGATTTATCTAGCAAAACGAATCGCGTGCACGAAGTTAACGTTGAAAATAGAGAATGCATTGCCAACACATATAACTCTCTTTCTCTCTCTCTCTCTCTCTATATATATATATATGTGTGTGTGTGTGTGTGTGTTTGTGTGTATGTAGTAAGTACCTATGCCCCTTAGGGAATTTGATTATCGGACGAAGATGAACGAATCGGGAGGTTCTTGTGAATAATTGCCAAAAAAATGATAGCCTCGTTGAGACTAATTTGGAAACATTTCGAAATATTTATTGGACACTTTTCAATTGTTAATTAGAAATTTTCAAAATGTTATCGAAGAAGTACGTCACCGTGTTACATATTCCATAATGAAATAATGACAATAATTAGAAACGTTCTTATGAAATTAAAATAAACGATGAATGAATGGGATGAGAACGCGATACGGAATACGTTCGTAGTCACGTTATATACGGCGTTTATATGTATTATTACTTCGAAATAAAATTTTCAAAGGAAAATTTGGCCGATGAGAAGATGAGATGGCGACGATGAGATCGAACGATGAGAACTCGCCTCTCGCGATACTGCGAAACGAGGCGAATAAGAGCGGCGCTTCGAGCGAACTCGACAAGCGAGGTGAATGACCGGCAAAGTGGCCTAAGTGCCGCACTCGGGAGTACCGTCTTTTTCGTCCCTACTTGTGACGATCGATGTTTTCGTCGATGATGACCCTTGCGTCAGAAGCTTAAACTTCATCTTCCTCTTCCTTCTTCTTCGTCTTTTTCTTTTACTTATGCTTCTAAATCTTCGTCCTCGTCCTTCATCCTCTTCTACAACAACAACTACAATAACTACTACTACTACTACTACTACTACTATTATGTTGAACTAACGAAACAACGTTGGCTCCCTTTTAGCCGACTGACCGAAAGCTCCGAATTCGTTTGACTTCGTGAACGGCAAGAACGACACGAGGAAGAGCAACAGCCAGTTGTCTTTAATTTGGGAGGTCATCGAACCCGTGGTTTAAAGGCCACACTCTTCTTCGACCTCCTCTTCGACCTCCCCTTCGACTTCGACTTCAACTTTTTCTTCTTTTTTTTTTTCTTTGCCCTGACTCGCATACGCTTCCGCGATTCGAACCTCGTGAGATCGATTCGACGAAGATTCAATGGTAATAGACTTTCGTCTCGGTCCATATGACCTATTGCTATCCATTCGATGATATTCCAATAGAGAGAAAGAGAGAGAGAAAGAGAGAGAGAGAGATTGAAGCGAAAACTTACTATAACGTAAAATTTAAATCGAACTAATAGTATTTTGAATATACGAAATCTCTGTAGATATCTATATATGTGTATGTATATATATATATATATATATATATATATATATATATATATATATTTCTTGTCAGACGAGAAATAACGAAAATATTTTTGTTTCATTTTCTAATCATCTAATAAAGATTTTTATCTTTAGTCTGCTTCTATCGAGACACGTTATACGAGCAAAGAACATCAATTATTAGAATCCTATGTTCTTCCAACTATGTAAATACTAAAAAGAGAGAAACAGAGAGAGAGAGAGAGAGAGAGAGAGAGACGGTAATCGAATAAATTTCAAATCGTATTTACATACACAGCATCTATAAGCTTCGATAGAACGCTCTCGGCGAATTTGACTACTCGACAGAGGTCATCGAACTCTAAACTCGCGGGTTGCGATCGATTGGTCGATATCGACGATATTATTAAAAATATGCTGCTCTTCTCCGTCTTTTACGATGAACTTTACGTGCACGCGTTTTGCAATATCCCATTTCCTTCTCTATGAGAACGTTCAACTTATAACAAGACAAGAAGAAATATCATAGGAATTCTTTATGATTACAATTTATTCTACGTTATTTTATCATTTAAAATTCGAAAGAAATTTATTTCTAAATTAGATAAGAGAATTAAGAAATGGAATATATTTGGAAAATAAAATTTATCGAATTTAACGCACTTGTGACTTTCCATAGACATTCAATATCTTCAATTCTATTCTAAATTATCTTCTATATATTTATATATACATACACAAACACACACACACACATATACATTTATATATATATATATATTATATATTACGTTTATATTATTATTATATATTGAATTGTCCCGAAAGTTTCTTTCATCTTTTTAAAATACTGTCAAATAAAACAGCTGCGTGCACGATAGCGAAAGAAATTTTCGGAACGATTCAATATATAAATATAAAAGAGGGGGAAAAAAAATACAGTAGAATAAAAGTAATCAATTTGATTAGAAGCTCCTCCTCCTCCTCCTCCCATCTTTTCCCAACGCTTCAATAATACGTACACACTTGATTCCTTTGATTTCTCATGGAGATTTCTCAAGAAGACGAAGACTAGCGTAACATTTTCCATATACTCTTAAGGATCTTGGCTGTGTTTATAAAAAGAAAAAAAGAAAAGAAAAATATTAACTATAATAATAATCAACAACAACAACAACAACGACAATAAATACCAACACCAACAACAACAACAATAATAATAATAATAATAATAATAAAATGAATAATTTCATTAAATACGAGTAAAATGGACAGTAAGAGTATCGAGCAAGTCACGTGGGTTTATTTTGTAAGTGCGAAATTCATCGTAGCCAAGAAGGCGGGAGGAGTCAGAAGGATCGGCGCGGAGATCGTCGCGGAAATCGGTGAGCACGATGGGTTCAAAGACCTCAAGAAACGTACCGGATGAACGGGGAAGTCTAAGGAGGACGCGAGGAGTACCGCGTCGCGCCGCGCCGGCTACGCGAGGAAGGCGTCAGCGTCCGCTCGTATATTTTGCGCGCGAACGCGCCTTATTACGTCACGATTCGCGCGGCCGATCGCACCTCTATCTCCTCTCCTTATATCCTCACGATTCCCTCGGCGCTTTCTCTCTTTCTCTCTCTTTTCTTATTCTTCTTCTTTCGATTAAACGCAAACGCTCTTCTAATCATATTAATGTTTCGGATATTGAAGATGGATATACATACATATATATATATATATATATATATATATATATATATGCATAATGCATGGTGACGTACGATTTAAGAAAAAAAAAAAGAAAAAGAAACAAGCAAAAATTATCCACTTACGTGAAGTCAATGAACAACAAGAAGAAGAAGACGAAGGAAACAAGAAAGGAACAAAATGAAATGTAAAGAAAGGAAAGAAAGAAAGATAAATAATCGAGAATCTAGTTAAGATCGAGATCGTATCGATATGTATATACGTACGTATTTATTTATATAAATACGTACCACACATGTAATGCATAATCGTTTAATACGATAATTGACGAACGATATACAATAAAAAAAAAAAAAAAAAGAAAAAAAAGAAAAAAAGAAAAAGGAGAAAAAAAACGAAATAAATTAAAAAATAAAGAATTATATGTATATAGGTTTCAACATTACAAAAGGAATAATTAAGGTTGTTCGATTGCATTACCCCGTTACAATCAACGTACACGAGATAATTATCTAAGGAAGCTACTAGTTAAAAAAAAAAAAAAAAAGAAAAAAAAGGAAAGAAGGATTGATCATAACTCGCATGTGTAATCGCATGCATACATATATACATATATATATATATATATATATATAAGCAAGCGTAACAAGTAAACGTAAACACCGTGCAAAGGAAACACAAAAAGATCGAGTTTTTCAATCGGTATTCAATTTGTCTCGGCAACTTGAGTGTCCGCAATAACCTGGGATAGTACAACGTCTGTAATTAACGACTCGTACTTCTAACAATCGCTTTTATTATGTATAACCACGAGAGAATATGATACTTAATTACCAAAGGATGGAAACATACGTATGTACGTACACGTTAAAAGAGGTGGGAGGTGAGTGGACGACAGATAAGTGGGAGGAGGATAAGAGGATTGGGGAGGAGGAAAGAAGAAGGAAAAAAGGATGGTGAGGGGAGGGATGGAGTGGGGTGTGGAGAGTAGGGAGAGAAAGACAAACGAAAGGTTCAGGTTTGTTGTTGAGACAAACGCGATCCGAGCATTCCAAAGGGGTGAGCAAGTTTCCTGCGAATTTCCCGTCGGTCTCTATCTTTCTCTATCTATCTATCTATTTATCTATCTATGTATATATATATATATATATATACATATATATATTTTTTTTTCTTTCTCTTTCTTTCTATTTCTATCTCATATTCTTTCTCCTTGTCAAACTCGAAGAAACAGGAATCGTTTTTCCACGGAGCGTGCTCGTGCGTAAAGTCACGTGCGCGCACGCGAACAGCCGTTTTGCGCAAAGAGCAAGAGACGGCGGCCAGAGCGCAAAGGGGGCGCGTACTCACGTACGAAATGTCGCTCGAGCTCGGGCTCGCGCCTTTCGCTCGGTATAGATAGAAGTGCAACAACATCGGCCAAGGGGGCAATGCACCTGCGACAATAACAACAACAACAACGTGGTAGGGAGACAGAGAGAGAGAGAGAGAGGAGATGAGAGGAGAAGGGAGGAGGAGAGTGCCGATGAAGGAGAACGTTTAAAACGTTTTAACGATCGGGTAAGAAAACGATCATCGGTTATGCCGTTCGCACCTAAATAAGCTACCCCATATAAAGCTCGATTTAGTTGTCAGGCTTACCCATGCGATTCTACGTGACTCCCTCCTAATGGCATCCATAGCGCGTCTTCACGATCCGCTTTACGATCGTAGATCGTCGATCGCGTTGCACCGTTCAAAGCCGTTGTTATATATTGCTTTTCTCTCTCTCTCTCTCTCTCTCTCTCTCTCTCTCTTTTTCTCTCTTTCTATCTGTTTGTCTTTATCTATCTATCTATCTGTCTGTCTATCTGTCTTAACTTCTGTTTACAATGGGTTATGCAAAACGAATGAATAGGAAGGACCGAGCACGTGTAACCGAGGAAACAAAAAGAGGATCTACGGAGTGTAATGCGCGAGCACGCTTGCCGCCATAGTAATGCACGTTGAATGGACGGGACGGACGGACGAGCGAGCAACAGAACGAGCGACAGAGCAAGCGAGCGGTCAATGCTCGAGTAACCCCAGTCAACAGTAAAAGTGACAAACGCTAATGTACCGTAGACGGAAAAAGAACGGACACGAATGAACTCGGGAGGGAGGGAACCCTTTTTTCAACCCTTCCGCTTTATTCCTTTTCTTTATTATTTTTTTTCTAAAAATCTACGAAACGAGACGAGAACCAAGACTCTCTCCCTCCCTCCCTCCCTCCCTCCCTCCCTCTCTCTCTCTCTCTCTCTCTCTCTCTCTCTCTCTCGCTCTTTTTGATCATTTCGAACGACGATCTAACTATCTTAAAAAAAAATCATTCAATATTCGATCTTATTCGATTTTATTTCTACGAACAATATCCGACGCCCATAAAATTATCCTGGATGATAATATTTTTCTATTATATAATAAAATAATAATGACAATAATAATTCATACCGTTCGTAACGATCTATAAAGATCGAGTATGAAAAACATATGTATATATGTAATGTATGTATATATATATATATATATATATATATATATATATATGTATCGATCGGCGAGAAAATGAAATCATTGAATTAATGGCGATCACACCGGCGAGGTCGCTTTTAACGAAACTAGAACAAGAGAACGCTAGTACAATCCCGTTCGCGGAAATTTATTGTAAGAGGGAGAGAGGACGATGAGGTCGGCAAACCACGGACGGCAAAGAATTACAAGCGCGCAGGGTGATTGGCAGGGATTGGCTCGCAACGAGATCGAAATGTCAACGCGAGTCTGTCTAACAGGAAACCTCGAGGAAACGTTCCCGTCTCTCCTCGCCTACCCCCCTACCCCCTTATCCCCTTACCACCCCTCTCCCGCCCGATCAGGAGCGTATTAACTCGACAACGAGTAAACGAGCCAAACAAGAAATCCGTCGTTATATTATCATTTTCATTCATTTTCATTCGTAGGTACGATAATCATTGATTTTTCCTCCCTCCTATACGTTTGATTTTATAAAATCTATCTGTAGATCATCAGATAAGCGTTTGTTTAATCGTTAGATTTCATTAAACGAATCGTGGCATTAATTTAAACGATTAAAAATCATGAAACTTACGATAGATACGTAAATAATACTCTTTGATATATCGTCGTACTATGAAAATATATATTTTTTCATCTTAGTTGGAAAAAATGATAAATAAAAAAAGTTACATTTGTAAGGGATCGATCCGTTCCTGTATGAGCAGTCGTTTGCACCGATAGATCGGTATGCGACGGTACTGCGCACTCGCTCTTATTACGATCCGAACCTTCGAAAGGACGTTGACCCGCAGGTACTCTACCGAGTCTATAGGCACGCACATATGTGTTTGGTAAGTGTTACTCTCTGACAGCGAGTAACCCACTACGTCGTACGATCTATTAAATCATTCGATCAGCCAAGTAATTATAATATCTAAGTAAGTACTTACTTAGGAAGATACTGGAGACCGATCTTAGATTAATACTAGATATCTTTTATTTCATCAAGATCGTATATTAGTATCTATGTTTGTATTTATGTATCCTACGTAAGTACTATTTAATTGAGTAGTAAGTTATCTAAAAAAAAAAAAAAAAAAATTCAAAATTACGTTGAAATCGTCAAACAGGAAATTATATTATGTGGTGTCTCCGAAATATGAAACCTCGTCCTCGACTGGATAAACAAAAGCGAGTGAATATTATCAAGGCACGGTTCCATTCACGCGATATGATGCGGTATAACATGCGGCTTGCCGCGTGCCAACAAATTACTTTTGTCTCTGTTATTATTTGCCGATCGGCGAACGGAACATATATATATATATATATATATATATGTATGTAAGTACTTACCGGTAATCCAAGGATTTTTCTATTCTCGAACGACACTTACGATCACTTTGCGCCGTTCCATCGGGACGGTTCCAATTTGTGATCGATGGAATTCGTGTAAAAAAAAAAAAAAAACAGGAAAAAAGAAAAGAATCCTTAATAAATTTAAATATGATTTTTACTTAACGAAGGATTACATTACTAACGCTATTCGAAGAATTATAAAATGATATCGCGGTTTATAGTGACGCGGATATCTCATAAAAAATATACTCGAGACTATCCGTGTTTTTTTTTTCTTTTCTTTTTTCTTTTTTCTTTTTTTTTCCTTTCTTTCCTTTTTTTTTTTTATTATCAGCTTCCATTTTCACGGTATTCCGATATTTTCGTCTACTTGATCCCATTTATGCATTTTGAAACAAAGAAGCTTTTATTTTCGTATCGTTCGCATGCATCGTAGTAATACCTCTACGATCATATAACTGCGAATAATACGAAAATAAATGGCCGTCATCGTATAGAATGGCGACGTAATGCGATACGAATAGGAAGTTAATGGAAACGCATGCGACTGTCTGAAAAAAAAAAGAAGGAATCCCTTCGATTTGAGTTTAACTTTCCGGTTTAACTATCCTTCGAATTGACTCGGATTCGATGCCGGAATTCGCATCATTGAAAATTAATACTCGGTATTTTTATATGCCGAGAGTTGTAGAGGATGGGCGGGGGAGGGGGTAGGAGGAGAAATCTGCAAAAAAGATGAACAAGAGACGCGCCATGGCTGACGCCGACGTATCGTCGAATTACGTTTTGTTTTTGCTTTCTTTCTTTCTCTTTCTTTCTTTTTCATTCTTTTCTGTTTTCTTTCAAAAAACAAAAAAAATCCAAAGATGCATTATTAAAAACGATCTATCTAATTAATGTCCAAATATACGAATTTTTCTTTTGACTTTTGGTTCATGGAATTATGATCAATATGAATTCTTAATGAATAAATTGACACGCCTAGTCGTTCAGTGTCCATTTTATGGATGGATATACCTCCATCGTGTCAATATATTAAAATTCTTTTCTGTTTAACATTTTCTTTGGCGGATGACGCAGATGCGTGAGATTATATTATTCGTAGAACTATTGCATTCGTGCGTCAATTCGCGAGTGGGCGGAAAAAAAAAGAAAAGGAATGATGAAGATAGAGAGAAAAAGAGAGAGAGATAGAGAGAGAGAGAGAGAGAGAGAGAATCGCATCCAGAGATGAGTGTCATAGGAAATAAGGTAATTTTCAAAAAAAAAAAGTTTTTACTGCTCGATATACAAATATAAATATATATGTATACATAGATATATAAATATATATGCATGCAATAAATGTATACAATAAAATGCAAATTACAATGTTTGAAGGTATAAGGTCGCGTCCGAGTAAAAAAAAAAAAGAAAAAAAAGAAGAGAGAAGCAAAAATGAAAAAGAACATATTTCTCATAAAGGATCTATGACCCGTATCAATCGATCGTACATATCTATGATAACTAAATGAACGTTTAATAAACTAACGAGATTTTGCGCTAATAGCAAATTAATAAATCTGAAAGAAAGAGAGAGAGAGAGAGACACGCGTTTAATATTTCGTAGAATCTTAATAAACCCGGTACGAGACATAGTAAAAAGAAAGAAGAAGAAAAAAGAAAGAAAAGAAAACAAAAAAAAAACAGTCGTTTCGATCCTTTGAGGAAGAAAGTGATTTAGCATTGGATGTCTTTGCTGTTTGTATACGAGCAAGTGTGTTCACAGGCATATATACGAGCGTATACAGAGACGTGTGACATCAAGATAGAAAGAGAAGGGGGATGACGAGGGTGGGAGTGGAGTGGAGAGGGGAGGGAGGGTAAACACGCACGTCGAAAAAGGAAAAGACAGACAAGAGGACGAAGAGAGAGAGAGAGAGAGAGAGAGAGAGAGAGAGAGAGAGAGAGAGAGAGATAGAAAGAGAGAAAGAGAGAGAGAGAGAGAGAGAGATAGAAAGAGAGAAAGAGAGAGATAGAAAGAGAGAGAGAGAGAGAGAGAGAGAGAGAGAAAGAGAGATTGTTAGACGTAGCGCGTTTACTACCGTTTACACTGAGAGCGACAGTGATTCTATATATGCTCCTCTATGTTGTCGTTAGTGACGCAATTACAATCGAAGCCCGTTGTACTATTTCGAAATAATCTTAGGATATTTCATTGAGATCTCTCGACGTCGCCATTATTGAAATAAACTCTTTGTATCCCTTATGAGGATCTCTTCGTTCTCTTTTTGAAAAAAAAAAAAAAAAAAAAAAAAAAAAAAAATAGGGAAAGAAGAAGAAAAAAAGGAAAAGAAAAGAAAAGAAAAATAGAGAGATATACTTGTTTGAATTAAAAAAAAAAAAAAAAAAAAGAAAAAGAAAAAAAAAAGAGAAAAGGAAAAAAAGAAAAAAAAGAAAAATAAAAAGGAACGAGTAAAATTTTATATCGCTATTCGTCCCGTTTTAATCGGGATTAATCGAGAAGCTTAGAACCAAGGTGTCAACGTTGTTAAACGTTTTATTGTTCGACGTGCGAATAAATGATTCAAAGCGTGCATGTATTACAATGATTACAAGAGAGTGATACGGTGAATTAGCAAAAGTGAGCGGCACCCTTTTTTCTTGTCCATGTGTAGTGTAAGCATGCACCTTCCTTTTCTTTTTCTTTTTTTTTGTTTCTCTCTCTCTCTCTCTCTCTCTCTCTCTTTCTTTTTATTTATTCTTTTTTTTCCTTATTTTTCTTTCCCCCTTCCTTCTTTCTTCCTTTTTTTTTTTTTTTGTTTCGATTGTTACGTAATTTCACGCGTGCGTTTGTATACGCATGAATAGCCGATGAAAACAGGAATGCACGTTGTATAATCCCAGGGTCGTCGTAATGCGCCCTGTTTTCTTTTTTCTTTTTTTTGTTTTGCTTTTTTTTCTTCTTTTTAAATTCTTTCTACCACAACACTTTGTGTATCAAAGGAAGTGGTTACAATCGTTCATGATATATATATATATATATATATATATATATATATATATATATATATATATATGTATTTAACAATGATATCTTTAACAATGATATCTTTTGATCGTTCGTACGTTTCTCTGCGTGTATGTTTTCTTTTGAGTACGACTTCCATAATTTATGTTTGACGATGAAAAAAAAAAAAAACATAATATAAACATTATATTTCTTAAAAACATTATAATTCGTTCTTCCTTCTTTCTCCCTCTCTACCCTCCTCTCTCTCTCTCTCTCCCTCTCTCTTTCATTTTATTTTCTCATGGCCGTCAATCCAATTGCCTCGTTTGCTATTTCATCGAGCACAGTAACTCGTTGGGTTAAGCTCGTAATACAGGAAATGATGTTACACATCTACATTCCAATATCGTCCAAAGATTCAAATTTCCCTAACGTTTTCATTCCCACCCTATATATATATCATCGGTGAAGCCGTAATAATAGTAGTAGTAGTAGCAGTAGTAACAGTAGCGGCGTCGTTTAGAGTCAGACAATCGATGATACGTTTTACATTGTATGTTTATGCATTTATTGTCGCGTATGTCGATAAACAAAACACTCAAGCGATTTAACATTATTATTACGTTTGAGACGCATTAACGATTAGCATACTGGATCGACCATGCGGGGCCGCGTACTAGTTGCGGTTTTAAAAATACACACCAGACTGGCTGCTATTCATTCTTTTAAACGAGGAGATATCTATTTAATTATACATATATACGATATACAGAGACGGGAAATAAATGCGAAGTAACGAAATGAAGGACGGCATTCTTAATGTTGAGAAAAATATTATTACTTATTATTGCGTCTTTAATAATTAATATCATCTATCCCACCTATCTTTTCGTCGTTGATAATCTATACGATATAATATATATATATATATATATATATATATATATATATATAAAAATTATACAAATATATTTCCTTTCGATTTCGATGATAATTCTTTTAAATTTTCGAAACGATTCGTCGATCGTTCGATATAAATCATTGTTTACAAAGAAAATATTTTGCGGACTTCGAAAAATTTTATTCCTAGCTTTCATCTAATGGCCAATTATGTTTTTGTTTAATGAATACAACAAAAAAAAAGGTTTTACATAAATTTTAAAGACACGTTCAATTAAAATTAAATACCCATTACATTTTAAAATCATTTATTACATATTCTTACGAACTAATATATACATATATATATATATATATATATATATATATATATATATATATATATATGAGAATTCTCCACACGTGATTGACCACAAGCTCTGAAATGAAAATCACGAGAATTATCGTGGAACCGTCCGCAATGCGTTAAGTTGTTCGATTAAACTAATTATCAAATAAAAAAAAAAAGCTATTTACGAACGACCTTTCCATGCATTCTCCTTATCTATTTTCCCCTTAAAATTACTTATTTCACGGAAATTCATTTAAAACGGTTCTAACTGCGGAACAAATTCCACGTTCTATCTCGCACGATATCTCAGGATAATAAAACTTTAAACGCTCCCACGTGCGAACGAGATCTTACATGTATATACATATACACTCACATTATTCGCACATGCGTACAAACAAACAAACACACACACCACACACACACATACACAACATATACATATCTTTTCTCTATTTGTGCATGTATGTTCGTTCGGGTCAAGTATCTCGCAGGACCGATAGCTCCCTCTGAAGTGGTCACGAGGACCTACCCGTGCAGCCGGTCAACGCGGCACGTTTCCGCCACGTGTGGCGTGCGAGATTGGTAATGGTTATCTGTCCGGTGGAACGAGATGGCGAATAAAATATATTTTACGGGGCTTATAATCCTTGATCCGATCTAGCGCGCTCACGTTTTCGTGCGAGACGTTAACTCAAGTCTAGCGGAGGGCAATGAACGCGGAAAACGCGCCCAGCGTACTACGGCGAACGTACTTGCGGCTTTTATAACGCATATACACAACACCATATACTAGAAACCTATATATACGTATTCCTATCTATGCACGTGTGTAATCGTGTCTATCGTCTACCGTGAATGTAATTCCGCATCGTATATACACGTGCTTCTATGAACGTATATATATGGATATATATATATATGTATATATATATATATATATATATATATATATATACACTTCCATCATGGACATAGCCCCTTACTTTGCTTCGGTATAATTAAGGAGCGCCAATCCGGAAACTCCTTTCTCTTTTCCTAAAAATTATCTCTCCTAACATGATTGGAGGGAGTCGAGAAGAGAGGGAGGGGAATTAAGGAAGGTAGTAAACGAAAGTAAGTCGAATGACAAATACGATAGTTTTCGTACGATACATTACCATGAAACAACGAGATAATACTGATAGTTCGCGTTTTTCCGCATAAAGTAAAGAAATGAAAGAGGTCTTACGTTATTATTACGTATATTGTAGGACAAACGTAATCGTCAAGGTAAGAGAAAAAGTACGAACAAAAAAGGAAAGTTCAAAAGTTCGTCGTAATCCATTGGTAAGTGGTCTCGATTTGAGACAAAGATGATCGTACAATTAAATATGTAAAAGTTATTTATTTGGCCCTTTTGATTCCTTTGACTCCCACGTAAGTTTTTCAATATCGATCAGAGTTCCTGATCAAACGAACGAACGAACGAACGAACGAACAAACAAACGAACAAACAAACAAACAAAAAAAGAACTAGATAAATACGGATGATATGATCGGAACGAATTATCATTTACTTATTTTTCTTTCTTTTTCTTTCATTTTTTTTTTTTTTTTGTATCAAGGACCCTATTGTTCATGCATTCGTGATGGACATGAACGAAGCGCGGAGAGTCGAAAGTCCTCAAAGAATCAAGATTCAAAAGTATATATATATATGTGTGTGTGTATATATATATATATATATATATCTATTGGTCCTCGCTGGTAAACAAGGGTTAAGGTCGCGTCGACGCGTCCAAGCTCTCTCGAAGGCGATTTCGCTCTCAAGGACAACTACGAACGGCGAATAAGACGCAATATCTTAGGACACGTGGTGACCGATGCGCACGTCTCCAACCAGTCTGAGAACCGATACGGAATCCCAAAGAGAGAAGCGCCGTTGGCTTGTGCGTGAGCTCCACAACACGTAAGTAAGTATCTATCAGCCCCGAGACTTCTAAGAAATTTATCCTCTCACTGGAATGGATGATGCAACCTTCTTACCTTGTTTCTGTCTTGCAAGCTTCCACGCGTAGGATATTCCTCTTCCTTCGATTGACGGGCATCACTTAATCACTCTCAAATATGACTCAAAAGAGACAACGAAGGAGGAGAGAGAGAGAGAGAGAGAGAGAGAAGGAAAAAAAATGAAGAAAAGAAACAGACAACGTTTCAATAGGCGCCTAAGGATTATACCAGGATTTAGCCTTAGGCCTGAATCTTGGTTGCGCTGCTAGCTGCAAGTAAAAAAAAAAGAAGAAAAAAATAACAAGAAACGAAGGGAGGAAAAAAAGGATCGAGTTTTCGGGTTTCGACAAGTGGATTCGACAAGAGCGTCGTTCGAATCAATTTTACGCCTATCGAAATGTTAATTTAATTATCTCGGCACTCCAAAATATATATATATATATATGTGTATGTATATATATGTTCCGTATAAACTGAACACTAAAGTTATGGAAATTTATTTAAAAGTCATCCTCCGATTTGTATTATCCTATACAGGTACAATGTACATATATACGTCATTATGATCGTCGCGCGAACCTTTTTTTCTTTTTCTTTTACTTTTTTTCTTTCTTTCTTTTTTTTTTCCTTACTTCTTTCAACGTGCATCCCTGACGTAACGATATAGAATCACCTTTTAAAATAGTTCGACGTCTGTGAAACTTGGCAAAAGGTGATCCTGATTCATGCAAACCCCATACCCTTCCATCCTTGGGATGACGCGCTAATGCGTCATCCGTAGAGATAGAGAGAGAGAGATAGAGAGAGAGAGAGAGAAAGGAGGGGAGTCACCTTCCTATCCCTTGAATCCCTACACGGGATTCACGTGGCGCATTGCCATAGGTTGATTCGTACTCGGCTCGCATTTTTGCAGTGATGCGAGGGAGACTGTGTATCGATCGGAAGGGATGAACAGTCCCCGGATGATACGGAAGAAACGTTTGCTCGTGTAAATTTGAAAACGACTTTCTTTTCTTTTCTTTTTTTTTTCTTTGTAAAAAAAAAAAAAATACTTTCCACGATATGGAATATAGAAAAGAAAAAGAAAGAAAGAAAAAAAAAAGAGGAAAGAAAAAGAAAGAGTCTCAACGAGATGCGTCTGGGGCGGACGACGCGGGGGTCTAAGGGGATATGGATCTAGACGGATCTCGTTCGACGATGCAGGAATTCGAATTTGAAAAGGAAAAAAAAAAAAAAGAAAGAAATGAAAAAAGAACAAGTTGCGACATTGCAATACGATGATTTTTTTTTCTTCCTTTCTATCTCTCTCTCTCTCTCTCTCTCTCTCTCTCTCTCTCTCTCTCTCTCTCTCTTTATCTCTCTCTCCATCTCTCTCTTCCTTCCTTTTATCTATCTCTTCGAGATCTATTTGAACTAGTATCTCGTTTGAGAGCTCTCATCATCATCATCATGATTTACGTTTCCTTTTCTCATACGCCTCTGTACTTTTCCATTCCAGATCGTTCGACTCGATACTTATATACCTCTCTATTCTACCTACCTATCTATCTACCTACCTACCTACCTACCTACCTACCTACCTACCTACCTACCTACCTACCTACCTACCTACCTACCTGTGTACAAATGCACCTTGGACTTTTAACCTTGGATGTGATCGGAAAAAATGTTCGATGGTATAGTCCGGCGATGCTTTCGTGAGAGAAGGTTCTCGAAAATACGACGAACAAATGCGATCATTGTCCGATTGACTAGCTAAAGTTCTTTCCTTTTATCAAACAACACGCGAACCGTATTAAAAATCGATCTTATGACGAACTTATTAGGTTATTACGTCGAGACACGCTCATTCTTCTCTCTCTCTCTCTCTCTCTCTCTCTCTCTCTCTCTCTCTCTCTCTCTCTTTCGTTTTTTTCCTGTGTCGCATTAATCCGTTTTTATTCGGTCTTTATCAACAAAAACCGCGTCATTATATTTTATCGTTGTTTCTCCACGTGCCGCGTTTCTCTCAATGGAAAAAATAAAAACAAAAAAGAAAAAAAAGAAAAGAAAAAAAGAAACGAAAGAAAAAGATTACGACATGTTTCGTGGAAAAAAGGAAAAAAAGGAAGAAAAGAGAAAAGAGAGAAAGAAAAAGAAAATACAAAAGAAAAAAGAACTGAATTGTTACTATACGTAAGTAAGTAATTTACTCGGTATGTAATAACACCGGCGCGTGTATCCTCGAGGTTTACTACTTTATATAGCAAATATTCGAGATGAACGTTTCCTTCGGATCCTTCAGAATGGAATTAAGCTATGAGATGGCGAGAATCGATTAAAAGAAATCGATCTTCTCCCTAAGGTATAAAACAACTTCCGACGATTTCTCCGAAGGATTCTCTCTATCTCGATACATTCGTACACGAATGATTGTTCCTGTTTTATCAATATTTTAATATGTTAAATATATAACGTCATAAAAATATTATTTTCTTTATTTCACTTTGATTTATGATTTTTCATTCAATATATTTCACGATATAGAATTTTTTATATAGATCAATTCCAACGAAAAGATACAGGGGGAAAAATAAGAAAGAATATGCTAATAAATTCTTACGTCTTATTCATTAACAAAAACAGATAGATAATTATTTTAAGCGTTACATCTAAAACGTCATAAAAATATTATTATCATTTGTACGCAATTATTTTCTTTGCTATATCGAACGCCATTAAAAAAGAAAAAAAAAAAGAAAATAAATAAATAAATAAATAAATAAATAAAAAATGAAACTTTTTGATATAGATTGGTCAATTATGACGGAGAGATATAGCGAAATAAGAAAGAATAAGCGTATGTGATTAAATATTCCTACGTTTTATTCATTAAGAAAAAGACAGAGAGAGAAAGATATAGACCTCGCGCCCTCTATTTTATCTTTCACTCTCGTTCGTAATCAATAAATTCGTAATCCAACGATTTCTTCGAAATATATTGTATCTCAATACGTTCGATCTTCGATCGAATTACTTGTTATTATCCTAATATTTTAAATATTAGATTTAATTTAATAAACATATTTTTATCGTCGTACGCGATAATTTTCTTTGCTTTCATTTTGTACAATATTATATAGAAAATATTTTTCGATAGTGATTGTTATATCAATTATGACGAAAAGATACTGCGATGTATAAATAAATAACAACCGTATACGATTAATATTCTTGAGTTTTATTCATTAAGAAGAATAAAAAGAGAAATAGGAAAAGAGAGAAAGAAAGAAAGAAAGAAAGAAAGAAAGAAAGAAAGAAAGAAAGAAAGAAAGAAAGTGAGACCTTGCGCCCTCTGTTTTATCTTTTCTTCTCGTTCGTAATCAATAATACGACTTTAGATTTTATTTCTTCGAATTAGATTGTATAATCTCGACTTACATTCGATACTTCTCGATTTTTCTTATCACTTTATTTTAAGTGCCTTAGCATAAAGAAAAATATATATATATATATATATATATATATATATATAACTTTTATTTTCTTTGTTTTGATCAGCACGTTTTTATTGAAAGTCCTTTTCTTATATATCAATTGGTACATCAATGTGACGAAATGATAATGAGAAATAAGAGAAGAATGCTTGTATGCGAATAAACTCGCACGTTTTATTCATTAAGAAGAACAGAGAGGGAGAAAGAGAAAGACAGAAAGAGAGAGAGAGAGAGAGAGAGAGAGAGAAGCTCGCGCGCATTTTTAACTTCGCTCTTTTATCTTCCCCTCGCGTTTGCAATCTCCTTTTTAAAAAGTACGACTCAGCATTACGATGTTTTTACGCGATGAGATTACGCGCTGTGTCGGTTCTATTATGTACACAACGCACGACGAACGAGAAACGATTCATTATTATACTATACTTAAATGACGAATAATTTTCTTTTACCAATTAAGATCAGGATAATGATTCGACGATTTATTATTAACAGATCATTTTCTTATATATTATTCTTAAGAAAAAAAATTTAGATTCAGAATACAGATTTGTCCTGATTCGTTCAATCATCGTAAATAAAAACGTATCCATTATGGTTGAAAATTATTCAACATTAATGTATAACATATATATATATATATAAGTATTATATAATTAAATATTATTATAAATGAAATATTTTTGATATATAATACATAAGTATTATAGCACAATTTTAAAGATATGAAATTGAATTTAATCGAATTAAATGTAAAAGTATAACTAAAGATATATATATATATATAGAGAGAGAGAGAGAAAGAGAAAAAGAGAAAGAAAGAGAAAAAGAGAGAGAAAGAGAGAGAGAGAGAGAGAGAAACAAAAGAAGAAAATTATTATATATATATATATAAAAAAAGAAAAACAAGAAAAATGTTACAGTTACATCCATATAATTTTCTTATTGTTATTGGATAAAACTTGAATTCGATTAAACGAGAATATATGTAGTCTATAACGAATCAACAACGTCATTTCCGATCGAACTATTATTAGAACATGATACCAATTAATCGCGTTTAACATAACACAGATTTCGCATATTATAAAGGGGAAAATATCCCGATCTTAGTCATCCATTTGCGCGACATTGAAAAGACCTCGCGTCTCTATTATCTTTGAAAATTTATCACTTTGAAAGTGGAATTTGTATATTACGAACGTTAAAAGCGTATTATTGATAAGTGAATCATAAACTGTACGTGCATACGTAATAAAAAAATAGAATGATGCGTATCGTTTTTAAAGAAGAGAATGTAATCTCAGCGTTTCGCTGAATCGTTGAAAAAAAAAATCGGTGAAAGTCCGTGTGCCAGTAAGTAGAAGACAAGAAGGAAAAGAAGAAGAAGAAGAAGGAAGAGAGGGAGAAGAGAGAGAGAGAGATAGAGAGAGTGAGAGTGAGGGGAGGCTTGTGTGAATTGTGGAGCGATAAAAAAAAAAAGAAAAAAAGAGGAAAGAAAAAGGTCAAAAAAAAAGAAAAAGAAAAAGGAAAGAAAAAGGTCAAAAAAAAAAAAAGAAGAAAGAGAAGGGAAAAAAGGGACAAAGAAAAAGACTCTTCTCCGGTGCGCTCGATATGAATGGCCGAAGCCTCGAAGAGGAGAACCACTCGACGAATTCTTCTCGATAACCATTTCCTCTCTGTTCTTCCCACGTTCCTTGTCGTCGTAGTTTTCTCTCTTACTCTCACTCTCTCCCTATCTATATATATATATATCGGATCTCCTTCGTTTTTCCATTCTCACCCGAGTGGCATTCTCCACGTCTCCCTCCCTTTTTCCATCGCTATCCGCAATCCACCTTTCCTTTCTTTTTCTTTTGAAATATGCGCGAATTTGCCATCGTCTTCATCGTCTTCATCGTCTTCATCGTCTTCATCGTCTTCATCGTCGTCGTCGTCGTCGTCGTCGTCGTCGTCGTCGTCGTCGTCGTCGTCGTTGTCGTACGTTCCAAGAGAGACGTAGAATCGCGTGACGCACACGTTGGAATCTTACAAGGAGACCTCGAGCGCGGCCAGCGACACCGGCGATTAGCAAGAAGCTCGTCATCCTGGAACGTCGACGAAGAGAAGACGAAGAAGAAAAAGAAAAAGAAAAAGAAGAAAAAAAGAGAAGAAGAAGAAGAAGAAGAAGAAGAAGTAGTAGTAGTAGTAATAATAATAGTAGTAATAGTAGTAGTAGTTGTAGTAGTAGTAGTAGGAGAAGAAGAAGAAGAAAAAGAAAAAGCAAAAGAGAAGACAAGAGGAGCGTGCGCGTGCGTTCGCGCGAACGCACGCGTCCTATCTCATTCCCGTACTTGTACACGGAAAGAGGAAGATCGTTAACCCTTTCGCCTTTCGCTGAGTATTCTCTTAACGGAGGACACCTGCGTCGCTTCCGATAAGACGACGTGCGTCGCACTACTACGTTCTCTATCCTTTTCTATCTCTTTTTTTTTTGTTATCCCTTCGTATACACCTCCACCACCATTATCATCATCATCATCATCATCTCCACCTCTTTCACCTTTTCCATCTTCTCCTTTTTCTTCCTCTTTTTCTTTTTCTTCTTCTTCTTCTTCTTCTTCTACTTCTTTTTATTCTTATTATTATTCTTATTCTTCTTCTCTTTGTCATTACGTATCGTATCACGTTCGTTTCATTTTCATTAAAGTGGAAGCGATCTTTCTGTTCTTCTTCATCATTATCTATTTACTTCGTCATTATCTCTTTCACCATTTTCATTTTCTTATTCCGTTTATTGTTATATTATAATTCCAAGAGAAAAGTCAAAAAAAAAAAAAATAAAGGGGGAAAAGAAAAAAACAATCAGAAGAAATAGAAAGAAAGAAATACACGAAACGTCGCTGGGCAACGAACTTTCAGATATATCCTGGGGTATTTATACACGTACTATAGAATGTGTTCAGCAGTTTGACAGGCGTTTGAACTTGCTTTCTAGAAGTTGTTTACGCCGGAACCAAGGTTACCTATGATGTAACAAACCTATAGAGTTTTTCTTCTACGATGCTTCTTATACGATCACTTTATTCCTAAGTATATAAAGTGAGTATGTACATATATATATATATATATGTATATATGTATTCATCACGATATATTCGGATGTTACTTTTCTACGATGTCATAGGACGAAAAGTCAATCGATCCTATATTAATTCACGATCGATTAAATCGATATTGGTTAACGACATTCAATATGATCTATCTAACGTAACGATGAATTTTAAGAAAATGACCTTGAGACTTGTATACTGTAACGAAAGTTAATGCCTGATGATGGTGATCGTAGTGGGATGGTCCTTTCGCAAGCAAAGGAGATTCGTTGCTAGACATATACATAGCTCGTGCCCAATCGTCCGATATAATTGTATGTATTTGGGTTTTTGGGCAGTCTCCATTTGGTAACCTTGGGCCCGTTTCCATACACCACCCGCGATCAACGTCCTCTCATGTGCCGTTTCGCTGGGGTCCATCCGATGACGCGCGTTCTAAATTTGTTCAACGATTCCTTATGCAATCGTTAACTCATTTTTCTTTCTTGTGTCCTACGCAAAAATTTCTCACATTTACTCACGGAATTTCAAAAAGCCTAATTATTCATATTACAAGCTAAAAATAATCGATGATACGGAATGAACGTGTGGATTTTAATGAAAACGAAATGAAACCAAAACGAAAATAAAATTGTACGAATTAACGTAATATTTACACACACACATATATATATATATATATATATATATATATATATATATATATATAAATTGAGAAAATATGAAGTGCGAAGAAAAAAAAATTATTGTCAGCTTTGTATGTTTCTCGCTAATCTTCGGACATATCGAATTGATAATTGTCGATGACGTTCGAGGGGATTACCGAGAAATCTGTTCCTATCATTCGTCGCTAAGAACAAATTCCGTACAGTCTCTCTCTCTCTCTCCCTCTCTCTTTCTCTCTCTCTTTCTCTCTTTCTCTCTCTCTCTCTCTCAAAGTGTATTTCTGGAAAGGCGTGTTCGTCATAATGAACGTAACCACCCCTTCGAACGTCATTGTGATATAAACGCTATAATCGCAGGAAATGGTTCGAAGACGATTCAACGTGCGTCGCATAATTAGCTCCTTAGCTTTTTCTTTCCAAGTATCCCATTATATGCGTGCTTGATTATGTATCGTATAGATTCCGAACAGGAAATTCACCTTTACGGATAAAAATTAATAAAGTATCGACCGTAAAAGGAAGCTAGGAACATTTATTCATTGCGACCGCACGCGCGTTCGTTGAAAATAGAAATCATTACGATATTTAAATGGCTCTCTGAACGTCAAGTTTTCTTTTCTTTCTTTTTTTTTTTTTTTATTATTTTTCTTTTTTCTTCCCTTTCTTTCGTTCTCTCTTTATTTTTGTTTTTCTTTTTTCTTTTTCTTTTTGTTTGTTCTTTCACATTTCTCAGAATTCTTTTCTCGTTTTAACGTCCAACTGAAAATACGTAGTCGTACAATATTATGTATTTACGTATATAATGTATATATGTATTTATGGTTTTGTTGTTGTTTGTTTAAAAACTTTCGACAGTTCCTCCAAAGTTTCGCAAGTTTTGACCGGCGTCCGTTCGGATTCGAGTAAATTCGAGAACGTCGGTTTTACAAAGAGGAAAAAACGGACGACGAAGAAAGAGAGAGGAAAAGTCGTCCCCGTCGTGGAATCTGTGTTTCGGTGTTTCGGAGCCAAGGTCTCGTTGCGGATACCTCCGAATATCGCAGCACAAGCGATGCCACGTTAATGCAGGTCAGGTTCTGCGGGTTCGTCGCAATCTCTCGAGGTCGCCCTGCGCGCTCTGATATTTTCGCGTAAACAAAAAACGCGAGATGATGCCAGAGCGAGTCGAACTTGAGAGAAATCGATACGTTTCACTCCGTAAAACCAATTCCGTTTCATAAGCCAACCGAGCGGCACCATTCGCCGACATTATAATCAACATTTTTAACATCTTTGATATATGAAAATTTTGTCAAAATGTTCAATTGAAATATGTCTACGTTTGTTCGAAGAAAAAAACATCGAATAGATTAATCCGTATAAATTCTAAAATTTTTAAACGATAGACAATGGTATGTCAAAAAAGGAACGATCTATGTTTCTTAACCTTACTAACTGTTTTTCCTTTTTTCTTTTTTTTTTTTCGAGATATCGATCTTCATTAAATCATGATAAATTCTTTCATTTCGATTTAGTCCTGTCAACCATGTTCTGGATGTCCAATGAGACCATGCCCTCCTGAAAGATCTTGTCCACCAAAATACATATGTCCACCGAGTTCTCCTTATAAAATTTGCATAATTCCACCGATACCACAAAAACCAAGTTGGAAACCTTGCTGTATACGCACTTACGGTATACCGTGCAACAGACATTGTCGTCCAGAAAGATATATAAAATTTAATAATTTTGATCTCTTATCTCAATGGTAAATATCTATAATTCAAAATATAAACTGAGAGAAAACGTGAAAGAGAAAGAGAATAAGAAAGAAAGAAAGAGAGAAAAAAAGAGAAAGTGAGAGAAAGAGAGAGAGAGAGAGAGAGAGAGAGAGAGAGAATCAAAAGGACGATAACAAGTCAAAAAGTTCAAGACGTATTAAATCGTGAAAATTTTTCCATAATCTATAATAAACTTCATTAAGAAAAAATTTCAAAAGTTCGAAAAATATAGACCCTTACGAAACGGTAAATAAATATCGAATAAGTCCTTGAAAATCGATGATTCGTCTTGTCAAAATAAAATAATTCTCAATATCTAAAGATTTATTCGATTATTTTGATTTCTAGATTCCTTACGTACATTTTCTATCTAATAGATCGATCAATAAAAAAAAAAAAAAAAAAAAAAAAAAAAAAAAAATAAGAAAAATATCATTCAATCCAAACCAAACCGAAAGAGATGAAGGTCAACGTAGAAAGCATACTGATGGCCATGGAAATGATATTACGTATGTTCATAATATTTACCGGACGTGGACTCTTGCTCTTTTTAAAGTTCAATTGATATATGTTGTCAACAGATTTAACGATCGGACAAATAGAATAACATAATATATTTATGCTTTATACGTATGTATGTATGTATGTATGTATGTATGTATGTATGTATGTATGTATGTATGTATGTATATATTGAAAATTCCTTCCTCGGTCGTTAAGATAAAAATAATAATGAAGATCGTCGACAATATTACCAAATCATATATATATATATATATATATATATATATATATATATATGTAAGATAGAATGCTTAATATCTCCTCTGGTCGTTCTAACTTTCGTCACTCTAATCTCTTATTACATCTTTCGTTTGTAGTTTTCGATTACGACTAGACGACTAGACGTTTCATTTAACAAGACGAAAAGGAGAATCGTCGAGGATACTCGAAAAATTTCTGCAACAATGGAGTCGTTTGCTACGAAAAGAGCTTGCTTGCGTAGATGCGTGAACGTGCGTAAGCATTCTCTTTCACGAATAAGAGAGAATAAAAGAAAAAAAGAGAGAGAGAGAGAGAGAGAGAGAGAGAGAGAATGAAAAAGATAAAGAGATAAAGAGATAAAAAATAAAAAAAAAACGGAAACGACTGATAGTTGATGGTAGGTCTACAAATGGTGGATCCTGTGGATCGTATTTAATCGAAAGACGATACCTCCTTTCCTCTTTTCTCGTTTCTCGTCTAAACGAATGAGAGAAGGAATGAACGAACTCACGCACATATTCACGCGTGCACGCAATGCAAAAGAATTTCTTTTTTTTTTTTTTTTTTTACACAGCAGAAACGAGAAGACGGACGTGTCCTTGTTCAAGGGCTCTCCCTCCATGCCGTTCCTTCTCTTTGCTCTTCTCTTCCCTCGCCCGATCGAACACTCAGCGTCAGGGAGGGTCTTTGACATCGAGAATGAATTTGACATCGAACGAAATTTCCTTATTTCACTATCGAGAGTGAAAAATGAAAAAGCATCGTATTAATAGTAATCATGTAATTTACATCCCTTCCTTGTTTTTCATCCCTCCCTCCCTCCCTTCCTTCCTCCCTTCCTTTCAGCTCGTACAATATCGCAAAGACAATTTTATTAAAAAGATTAAATCCATTAAGCGCTATCGCATTAACAACATCATCCTCAGCAACCTTCCACCCTTATCCACGTATCTTCTTAAGTCTCGTATATTCCACGAAAGTTCTCTCTTTGTATATTTTTCTTTTTTCTTTTCTTCCTCTTCCTCTTCCTTCCCCCCTCCCACCCTCATCAACCTCTTACTATAATTTCTGAATTAATTTCTTTCGAACGATTCGATAATCCTTAGCTCAACGATTTCTCTCTCTCTCTCTCTCTCTCTCTTTCTCTCTCTCTCTCTCTTGCAGATCCTAATTCTTTTTTTTTCGCTACTCGTGAATCGATATAATCGGGATATCGTGTAATAAGACTTTCGATCCTTTGAAATAACTTCTTGGGATATTTCTTGGAATCGTTGACGTAAAGGAAAAAGGAACAAAAAAAAAAAAAGAAAAGAAAAAAGAAAAAGAAAGGAAAAAGGAAAGAAAGAAATAAAGAAACAAAGAAAAAGGAACGTCGAAGAGAGACTGACTTTCGATTCATTTCTCCGCCCGTGAAACGAAATCGAGAGACCTCCAGGAAGGTAGAAAACTACAGCTCCCTTTCTTTTCTCTCTCTGTCTTTCTCTCTCTCTCTCTCTCTCTCTCTCTCTCTTTCTCTTTCTCTCTCTCTTTATCTATCTCTTTCTCTTTTCCTCTCTTTGCACTCGCAGGTGGCCTTTATTCGACGAAACGCACAACCGCGTTCTACTCCCACCCCCTTCAGTCCCCAAGTCCCACAGTCTCGCCTTCCCCCCACCCCCACCCTCAGCCCCCACCATTCTTCTGCGAAACTCTCCTTACCTGAACCTAACGTTAACGTCTGTTACTCCCTAGGATAGAAAATTTATCGCATTTTCATTTATCTTCGTCGAGACTAGTTAAAAGAAAACAATATATTCGAAGGTACCTGTCAAAAGAATTCGGCGTTTCCACGAATTATCGAGGACGAATCCTGAAAGAGGATCAAGATGGATCGGAGTAAGAGAGCTCTTCCTCCGAACCTGGCAGACCACTTTTCCTTTCGTTCGACGCGTCATGGATCTTTTATTTTTTGTTTCTTTTCTTTTTTTTTTTTTCCTTTTTTTTCTTTCTTTCTTTCTTTCTTTCTATAGAACGAACGAACAAACGAACGACGTTACGCGCACGAACAAAACGGAAAGGAACGAACAACGGTCCATTTATTTTAAAACCTATATATAACAATCTTTCTCTTTCTCTCTCTCTCTCTCTCTCTCTCTCTCTCTCCATTGGACTTTAATTGACAGATCAAACCTACAAAAGGATTTATAACTTACGAGATTATTATATATACTCTTGTTGATTCTGAATTGATTCGCGAGTATCATTGAAAATTTTTTGAGATATCGATTATGCAAAGATCACGTTCGACGTGTGACATCATCGTTCTCTTCCTGAAAAAACGAAAAAAAAAAAAAAGAAAGAAAAAGAAAGAAGAAAATAAAAAGGAAAAAAGAAAATGAGAAAAATCGGCGATCCTGTTAACGTCTTCCGTGCATAAGTTCGATGACCCTGGAGCATCGTTTATGATGGTGCGAAGAAGGGGAGAAAGGTAGAAAAGAAAAGAAAATAAAGAGAGAGAGAGAGAGAGAAGGAGAAAGGGAGACGTCGATGAGTAATCCAAGGCCAGACACCGGCACTTTACTGGTCGGAACGCGTCGGCGGACCCTTCTCGAAATCCTCACGGCCGGTGTCTGCACCCTCGTTAATCAAAACCATTTTCGAGCCTTTCCTTACGAGCCCTCCTCTTAGCCCTTTCTTGCAACAATGACGTTCGCACGACCTTTCTGCATTCCTTCCCTCTCTTTATCTATCCCTTTTTCTCTCTCTCTCTTTCTCTCTGAGAGAAAGAGAAAACTTTGAACAGTTCTAAAATATCTCTTCGTAAGGGCCTTTAAAGGTTAATCTAGTTGAGTCATATCCTTAGACATGGCCAATTTGAGGATGTTCTGAAAAAAGAAAAAAAAAAAAAAAAAAAAGAAGAAAAAAAGAAAAAAAAGGGAAAAAGAAAAAAAAAATTTGCAAATCGCTCAATCATCCATCCGCACATATAATGACATTCGTCAAGCTTTAACTCGTTTAGAGGCGTTAAAAAAAAAAAAGGAAAAGAAAAAAAAAGTGATTTTTTTTAACTACATATACGTTCGATAGTTATTTAAACGTAAACTTTTGAAATAAATAATATATACTTTTTGAAATTGATATATTCTTCGCTTTAAAGGCTTGGCAGTATATAACGTACACCATATAAATCTTCAGACTTTCTCGTCTGATTGATTCTTCGATTACCATGAGCTTTGTGAAAACATTATTTATCGTGAAAGCGATAAAACTTTGGGATAGTCACAGATTAAAGAACGATCCATTTCTGAAGTTATCGTGGATATTCGAACTCTCTAAACCACCAAGAGAGACGACTAGTTCTATTACGTGTCGAGAGTAAAATTGTGGTTCGGGAATGTTCACGGTCGAGAGATTGAAGATATATACATATATATGTGTGTGTGTGTGTATATATATATATATATAAAATAAGTACATCTACATACATAAGTCGACTTACTGAAAGCTACGAGAGATACATTTCACAGTCGATTTTTTTTTTATCTTTGCACACTATTGTTTCGAGTTTCGTGACATTAAAAGGGCGTGTCAAAGTAATTATACGAGCTTTCGTAGTCATTCTTTGTATAACGTCGTCATATTTATTTTGATCACTGACGAAAAATCCTCTCGACCTATTTTTTTTTCCTCTCGTGATAAACGCATCAAAGTGCAAGGATTAAACGCAATTCTTTTTTCTTTCTTTCTTTCTTTTTAATTTTTTTTTATTATTCGCGATAAAAAAAAAAAAAAAAAAAAAAGAAAAGAATTTGTAAAAGACGTCGAACGATCGGAAGAGAAAAGAATTGGTACAATGAAAGAAATCTTCGATTTTATGACTCCTTCTTCAGACTCTTGAATATCTAATCAATTCGATTTGAACGTTTCTTCCGGTGAACTTTGACACGTTCCCGATGGATCCTACTACATAGAATAAACTGCACCTGCGACTTTATATACATATATATATATATATATATATATATATATATATATATATATATATATATAAAGAGAAGACTGGTATGCAAAGAGAAATGAAATAATACCTAAGATGGATTTAAACATAAAAGTATATAAGGAAAGAAGATAAAATTTGATTCATCGTATTCAAGAGACCCATAAAATAGATACAAATTGTCAATTAGCTTTTTTCTACGATAGAATATTAATTTGCTGCATGGCAATTGACGAAGAACTAATGAAAATCTATAAAGTTTCTGTCAGAGCGTGAGATTCACTTTAACGTTCGCTTTAGACGAGCTTAGAGATTAACGATGCTTTTCGAGGATCTCCTAAGATCCGACGGATCGGCCATTACAAATTGGTCAGGTCCACGCCCCTTTGCTTAATATATTAGTTATAAGTTAAAAAAAAAAAAAAAAAAAAAAAATATACAGTTTAACCTCTGCCAAGAGATTTTGACTCCTGTGAGAATATTCGTTTAGAATTCTAATGCTTTTAAATTACTTTATTCCGTTACAGTTAAAACTTGTTGGTACGGTCAAACGAGAAAAAAATGTTCCTTAATTTTGACCCTATTGGGATAATTGAAATATTATCGATTGATAACTTATCTGTGAATAATCGTAACATATAGTTGTATTTTGATGATTACAAACGAAAAGGGAAAAATTAAAATGAAATAAAATAAATTATAATCCGTATTTACGTATCTATAGACATATCTATAGAAAGATCAAAAAAAGAAAAAGGAAAGAAAATAAAAGGGGACATACATATATAAATTAATTGTAGTGTAACACGTTCGAGCATCGATCGAAATGTCGTGGAAATGTCGCGGTGTACACGTGAACGAAGCCGTTAATCTTTCGCGATACGTTATCGTTAAAGTCTGATGATGAATTTTTTCTTTTTTTTTTTTTCTATTCTTTTCTTTTCTTTTCTTTTCAATAGTCACAATGCCACTAGTAAAAAAAATTAAAATGGATTGTGCTTTTGTCATCGTACTTACCGTACGTATACTTTTTCGACAAATCATTTCTCGATAACGTTATAGTAAATAAACAGGTCTTTACGTCATACGTGAAATCTTTCCGTGAAATAATCATCTTTTTACGTTTCTTTTGCGCAAATAGAGGAAGAGAAAAACATGTAAGAGGTTGTTTCTTATTACGTAGTCAAGGCGAGAGGTCGTTTCAAGACGATTGTTTGCAAGTGGTAGGTCGATATCGTCGGGTGACCTTGACCGATTGCAACAGAAACAACACGTGCCTTATGACACGTCAAAGGCTTCTTTAACTGCGTCCTCCCGTCCCTCTTCTCCCTTTCTACTCCTACTCCTCCCATTTTCAACCTCCCACATAGTCTTCTATCCCTCTTGTTATTGGTTTCTCTTTCTCGACATGCACATATATATATATTATATATATATATATATGTATCTATCAATACATCCTTGACTATCGACAAGTATTTATCGATTCTAACGGAAGTATAAGCACGCATATATACATCCCACCTCATCCCATCCTATCCCATCCCATTCCATCCCATCTTCATTCTGACATTTCGTGACAGCTTGGTATGAAATAGATTAGAAATAATATTCCATGATTCGCGTGCATCCGCATAATATCGCATTGATGGCTCCGGGAAATCCGATAATGCAAATTGTTAGCCGTGTTAAATGAGAAAGAACAAACAAGGCAATAAGGACAAAATAATGTTGATCTAGACGGTTATATATGTATCTATATAAGAGAAAAAGTATGTTATGTATTTACTTAAATATATATATATGTTTATGTATATGTATATATATTTATTATTTACACGAACAATCTGTTCGTTACGTAAATAAAAATAATCTATAATGTATAATAGAAGTATATGTATGTATTAACATTCTGTTTATATTTCTGTTTACATTCTCTTATATATCTCTTTTTTTAATACCATGAAGATAGGGGTCAAACAAATTAATCACTCTCTATCTCTCTCTTTCCCTCTCTCTCTCTCTCTTTCTCTCTCTATCTATCTATCTATTTATTTCATTCTCTTTCTCTCAAAGAATTTTCACCTTCGTTTTCGAACGTGAAAGTCGTTGAGTACAACTAGAAACGCTTTGATGATGCATTAGTGACGATTAAACGAATCTCGAGTACATTCTTTATTCGCGAACAAAGTGCTAAGTGAGAGAGGATCGGTGAAATAGGAGAGGAGGGATGGATAACTAAGTTGCAAAGATTAATACCAACCAGTAGTATTCGTGGAAATGGTGAAAGCAAAACGCTGTGAAGAGGCCCGCAGTGTAGGCGTCAGGATGCCTGGCGCCTATGTATTGAACGAAACCCTATATATATATATATATATATATATATATATATATATATACGCTCAGATCCGTCGCTCTTCTTCTTGCTTCGTAGCGACACCAACGATGCAAATTGTATTAACGTTGGTTAAAAAAAAAAAAACCACTAAGGACAGAAAGAAAAACGAGAGGGAGAGAGAGAGAGAGAGAAAGAGAGAAGTAAAAAATTAAATTCTTATAATTAATACATTTGTTGGCATTGATCTCATCATTTCTTTCGATTTTATTTGTTAAAGATAAAATATTTACATCGAAATATTTTAAAAATTTCTTCGATTCATCTATATCTGATATTATGTAAATATAAAATTGTAATCGAGTGTACGTAAGTATAAGAAAAAAAAAAAAAAAAATAATAATAATAATAATAATAATAATGGCGGAAAAAAAGAAAGCTCAAGTAGAAAAAAAAAAGGGAAAATAATGTGATTATCAAAATTGTCTCGCTATCTTGTAACTAATAATGGAATTATCAAAAGACATTAGACGGATTTACATTGAATGATATATATATATATTGTGAGCGCGTTAATAAGAACTTTAGCTTTAATATTATCGATCCGTCGGTATGTGAAAACACAGCTCACGTAGGCGCTTTTCTCGACCTGACATTTTTTTTTCCAAGTACATATCGAATGACATTGCTCTTCCTCGAAACGATTCGAAAAAAAGAAATAAGAAAGAAATAAAAATGTGAAAACGAAAAGATGAACAAAAAAATAAATGAGAAAAAAAAAAATTAAAAGAAAAAAAAAGTAAAAAAGAAAAAGAAAAAGGATAAAGGAGGAATTTTTATCAAGGAAAAATCGAACTGCGGTCGTAAAGTGGTGTGCACAATTGATCGGGGCATATTTAATCGCTCGTGTTACCTTCCTGACCTCATTTTCATTGTACAACGAGCTGTTTCATCGAATATTAGAAATATTCTAAGTGTTCTCTCATTGTCATTATTCCAGATAATTTTTATCGAGAACATATTGATTTCTACGTCATACGATGACAATTCTTTTTCAATATTTTTTTTTCTTCTCCCGATTGATAGGAAACAACGCGCCTATGCCATTGGAATCGATCAATTGCGAGAAAACGAATCAAAGCGCTTTGACACTTTGACATTAAAATGCGTTGAAAAGGTTGCGTTGCGTTGAATTTCCGGCTAAAAACTCATGCGTATATATTCAAGGTTATCCTCTTGCGATAACTTCATACTTATGCGTCTTTCGCAGAAAAAAGGAAATAAAAAAAAAAAAAAAAAAAGAAAAAAAACACTGAAGAAGAAGAGGAAAAAACAGAGGAAGAAACGAGAAAAGAAAAAAAAAAAAGAAGGAATAACTCTAAAAAGGATGGTTAAAAATGGGTATCCGCATTGTCACGTCATCGGATTTGCGAATTACGTAACGATTGAATATTTTTAATGCGAATTGGAAGCGTCCTTTTGGTTTCTTTTTCTTTTTCTTTTTCTTCTCTTTTTTCCTTGCACATTATTTTTAGTAGATTTTTAATAGCGTTTAACGAACATCAAGAGCGCGCCATTGACACTAAAGCTTTAAATAAAGTCAAAGATTGCGTTTAAAATAATAGTAGGAATGAAAAAAAAGAAAAAAAAGAAAGAAAAAGGAAGAAAAAATTAAAAAAAGAAAAAAATAACGATATCGTTGCGCGTTTCTTTTTTTGTTCATTATTATTTTGTTTTCTTTCTTTTTTCTTTTTTTTTTTTTTTTTAATTTGTTTTTTTTGTTAATTTAAAAAATTTTTCATTGTAATTCAAATGGAAGATAATTATCTCGAGTACATTAAAAGCGAATATATCTTTCTGGTTGGTGAACACCTATTTTACTTATCGTTGGTCATTAATTGGTTAAATAAATGACTTCCAAAGTGATTACAGCGGTATGCCTTATCGAAATCTCATCGGTTCTAGATAGTTCGCTATACGATGAATGGAAAGTCGATTTTCTAAGTACAAGTCACAAGTATAGGAAAAAGAGAAATCTTTAACGATCCGAAGTCGCTCTATTAAACGAGCGAGAACCGGAGTGTGTTAGACACGTCAATTCGTGCCATCTTGATAGACCTCGCGCGAAGGCATGTCTCTACGAGGCAACTTATAATTTTGGCTTCGATAACAACGACTTTAGATTACGATTAAAAAAAACGACGAAGAAGAAATGTATCATCAATAGGATGAATCTCTCTCTCTCTCTCTCTCTCTCTCTCTCTCTTAAAATACTTCTTTACTTTATTTCTTTCGTCCTTTATCTTCGATTAATTGAACCGCGAATCGCGATAACCTATCGTATCTCTTTCTGAACAACTCTCTACCGCGATCGGATTTACGATAATTTTACGAGAAGAGGAAAACTGAAATTGGATCACCGTGTAAACTTTTTTTTTTCTATATATATATATATATATATAATCGAAGATATACTCTTTCGTACAAGGACTTGCAGAAAGATTTCAACTGATCTATGTTTGATCAGACAATACTCGATATCTATGTTTTCTTTTTTTCATCGAACAGTATTACAGTTAGATAGATAGATAGATAAAGAAAGAAAGAGAGAGAGAGAGAGAGAGAGAGAGAGAGAGAGAATAAAAACGAACGTGCGTAAAGCAAACGAAAAAGATTTTTGAGGATTTTTGTAAGTAAAAAGGGAAAGAGCGAAAAGGAAGAAAGAGAAAGAAAGAAAAAGAGTGAGAAAAAGCACAAGAGAAAGAGAAAGAGAAAGAGAGAAAGAGAGAGAGAGTAATGGTATGAAGGTCATACTGGCTCGAATATGAAATTATGAAGAAATTCCTGTAATTCTGTTGGGAACAAGGTGATGGTAGAGGAAGGAAGCAAGGCGCTAACAAGTAAGCGGGCTTCGTAATAATCGGCTTTAGTGGCTTTGAGAGAGGCCAGCCCAATGAAGAGAACAGGTGCGCGCCGTTAACGCCGGTTTTCTTCGCTCTTCTTGCGCCACCGGCACTATAATGTATTCAAGGCCAGCTAAGGCTTATTCATAAATCAGATCTCACTTTCATTCATGTGCTCGACGCGACACACTCGACGCGACGCCAACCTATCTTTCTCTTCTCTTCTCTCTCCTCCTTCTCCTTCTCTATACTCTACCCTTTCCTTCCCTTCTCTTCTCTTCTCCTTCATCCTCCTCTTCCCGCATTATATATTTTAATTCGAGGTTTCGAGTTCAGGCTTGAAATTAACCGATGTGGTTGTTGAACGCGTGAAAAGTGTCTCGGTTGCCACACGTAAGCGCCACCCAGCCACGTTTTCATTCAATACCATCGAATAAAAACACTACACTTCCTCATTTTGTCCATATTATTATTATAAATTTAATTCTCTTCTTTCCTTGTTTCGTACTCTTAAAAAGAAATCTTTAATTCGAACGTCATATACACCGATCCATAACTATGATATACCTATCGGTAACTGTCGCTTGACTTTCGTGTTTCGTATTTGTTCTACTTTGTTTATAAGCCTCTCTCTCTCTCTCTCTCTCTCTCTCTCTCTCTCTCTCTCTCTCTCTCTCTCTCTCTCTATCTCTCACTCTCTCCTTCTCTTATAAGATAATTGTTGAGTATCTGTAAATCGAAGTAAATATTTACATTTCTTTTCGTTCGTTTCCTTTCTTCGATTTAAGATTTAAGAAGAACAATGATACATTTACACTTTATCGCGATTTATCGAAATGATTTATCTAATCCTTTGGATACGATGAAAAGGATCATCTGTCGTATATTAAAGATAGATTTTCTACGATCTATGAGGGGAGAAAGAGAAGCGGTGGGAGGCGAGTGTTTGAGAAAGACAAAGAAAAAAAAAGGATGTTCGTGACTGAATTTTGTTCCCCCCATCATCTCGGTTATTCGGCGTTGCACCTACGATCGATTACGTAAGTCCTTAAAGTTAGTACTCGTGGGACCGGACTCACTTTCAGCATGTCAAGGACATCGACGACAGGTCCTCACGGCCTAATTCTTTACGATGAGCTCTCACCATTAAATTGTATTAACATTGACTATCAAATCTCTCTCTCTCTCTCCCTCTCTCTCTCTCTCTCTCCCTCTCTCTCTCTCTCTCTTACTCTCGCTTTTTCTATCTAACGGCAGTCATGTGAGAAACTTGCTCTAAACATCAACGAGCTTCACGTCACGTATACACATGGGACACATATGCACGCACTCACATACATACACACACATATGCAAACATACATACATACGTATATATGTACATGCATACATACATTCATACATACATACATAAGTACACATCGACCAGCGGTATTATATTTAAACCAACAACTATCGCTTTCAACGTTTCCTCATCTTACTTTCTAGAATCGAAGGTCCTTAAAAATGATTCTTTAATTTTCGTAAAATTGCAGTCGAAAATTTGGACGGACGGAATTTGAACGAACGACCAACCGACCGATTCCGTCTAACCGAGGAAAAAAAAGCTCGAAGGTAAAAACGAGAAAATAACTTAAAAGTTACTTTCCCCGATATATCTACGACGTATGTATGTACGATATCGTAAATAATAGATTATAATTTATATCTATGGTGTACGCAAACCCTATATATATATATATATATATATAATTCTTCCTCGTTCCTACTGACTTTTATGCATGTCTCTCAAGGCTGCAGTAAAACCTTTAAAATTCAATACGCGGTAGACCATCTAAAACTAGGATTATTTACTTCCCTTTTTCGAGAGAACGGAGCTCTCTAGTTCAAATTGACCTATTTTCTTTTATAACTTACGTTTCTTTCTTTACGTGCATCACGTTCGCGTCCAAGTCCCTCTTCCCCCCCCCCACTCTCTCTCTCTCTCTCTCTTCTTTACCTTTCTTATTTTCTCTCGTTTCTCGTGCAAATTGATTTAGCGCCTTGCAAGAGTAAGACAATCCCCCAGCCAAATTTATATTATAAAAACGTTTCTACTTCGAAAGTTGCTTTTCTTTTTTTTTTTTTTACATATATATATATATATATATATATATATATATATATATATAAAACATTGTTATAGAATAATAAAGGTCGTTTAGAAACGAAGTTTCGGGCATTTAAAATATCGGGCAACGAGAAATTTTTCGTTTCGTTTTCTCCACGCTGAACGTTTCCACATAAATGCGCTTTATCGCCGAAAGATTATCGAGACGATATTTCAAACGTTGGCCAAGGCAACGCCAAGGAATATAATCGCTTTGCCGACAATTCGTTCAATCTGTATCGATCACCTTTTCTATCGCGGAAGATCATAACAATGATAGAAAAAGGTTACTTTCAATAATATCACTTTGTCCGATATCTATCCATGGTATACATATGTACACCATATTCTTTAAAAGAATGGAATTTTTTTTTCATTTCTTTTTTTTTTTTCATTTATAAAAACTCTCAATGATATTCATTCTCAAAGTAAGATATTATTATCATCTAAATAATCTCCAATATTTAATTAAATATTTAACATTGTTCAAAAGGATAGATAAATAAAGATAGAAAATAATTAAATGAGAGCAATGGAAAAAATAATGTTAGAAATTATATTGTAATATGCAATGGACATGCCTGTCCATTTTATCGAGATAATTTGTGATGTCATCTTGCACAACCATGCACGTCCGTCGCCAATGGGAAGAGGAGCCGATTTTCGTGCCTCTTAGGAAAGCATGCGAGAATAGACGCGTTGTCCTTGACACGCCGTGAGTCGACTGGATCCGCCGAAGGAATTTAATTCTTCGGGCGCCGAAAGTGAAACACACGGGCCCATTTGGCTTATCGAAGAAGACGACAAACGAACGAACGAACGAAAGAACGACGATGACGACGTGACTCGAAATTCTTTGCTGGATCGGCTTTTTGTAAATCGATTGTTAAAACTATTACAGAACATTATGAGATAATTCATGATAATCTATCAATAATTATCACATTTTTTAATTAATATGAAGTATATTTAAGATATGCTATCTTAATGGACATTCCTTTTCTATTGTTATCAATACCAAATATATATATATATATATATATATATATATATATTTTCTCATTTTATAATCAAGCAAGTGGTATCAATCAACCGTTCGAATAAATGCAATCAAATTGCATTTTTTATGTATTTGCCATACGATAAATATGATTATTTCCATGAATTCGTGAGAACAAATAAATAAAAAGAAAATAAATAAACGAATAAACAAAAATAAAACGAAAGAGAGGGGGAAAAAAGAAAAAAGAAAAAAAAAGAAAAGAAACAAGTCGAATCGATCGCCGTAAGGCATAACGAATCGTAATTCAATTCGTTGTAATTACGACATCCCTTGGGTGGGTTCACGAAACAATTCTAAAGTTAGAACGCACAGCTTTAGAATGCCAGCTATCGGCCCGTGTCGCGTCGGTCCCGTTCGTTTTCCTTTTCTAAAACAATTCCATGCGTCCTAAAGCAGTGGGTCTTTATATAACGTACGACTTAGGGCGACAATAGAAGTCACGTATCTTCTCGTCGTTCGAATTTCGTTATCAAGATTATCGAATGTCGAAAAAGTTGCTACGTTTTATTATTGTTGTTATTATTATTATTATTATTATTATTATGATTTATGATGATACGCTGTTTACGAAGTGCGGTCGATGTTTTGTAAAAGAATAAAACATGAAAAAAGAAAAAAATGAATCGTAAGACGCCAATGTCGTTATCAGAGTCCATTTAGATTTACCAAATGGCTCTTTACGCAATATGCAATATCGAACCTTAGACTTAAAATTCTTCTTAATTTACGAAAACTTTCGTATTGCTTCTCTAATTGAGAAACGCAGTTTTATATTTTTCGATTGTGAATTACGATATATATATATATATATATATATATATATATATATATATATATATATATATTATATCTATAATTATGTTTATCTTTATTATTAAATAAATTTTAATTAGTCAATTATATATTTATATACTGTTAGGATTACGTTAAATATATTTTTAATATAAATAAATAATTAATTTAAAATTTAACTTATTACAATACAATTTAAATTATTGGGCTAAACAAATCCATAACTTTTTATAATAATTTATCATTACATATTTATCTACTTTAATGAACAGTTAAATATACAATCAAAGAATAAATATTAACACTAAAATTATTCAATTAACCCAATTAATATATATATTTTTTTTTTCTTCTTTTATTCACAAATAAGATGAATCGTTCAAGAATTTAATAAAAATCGTTTTATAGATTTTTAGATTTCCTTTTGTTAAGACAATTTATATTTTTCCATAGACGTAATATTTTTCTTTTTTCATTTTCTGATAAGACTTCCATACACCTGGTTACTTCAACCGTATTCCACGAAAAGAAGTCTCCTACGAGCTGAGATATACGAACGACAACGAAGACGACGACGACGACGACGACGTTCTTTAACGTAATCGACGAAGACAAATATTTAACGACGCTCTCTCTAAACAATCATCAGCGAAACGGTTTTCACTCTCGTTCTTTGCCAGGATATATGTTATGCACAAAACGAGATAAACTGGTTGATATTAGATTTAACGTAAGGAATTGGTAGGCTAGGATGAGTGACTAGGTGAGAGATAGGATAGAGAGAGAGAGAGAGAGAGAGAGAGGAGAGAGGAGAGAATTTAAACCGATGAATAAATAAATATTTCGACGAATTTTTCGGCATAAATCATAATAAGGTGCGTCGTATAGAGCGCGCACGAGTTCGAAAAAAACAAAATGAAAAGAGATATACATACATACATCGTGTGTACCGTACGACTCGTTATACACGTTTTCGGTGAAAGAAGAAAAAAAGAAAAAAGAAAAAAAAAAGAAAAAAAAAAGAAAAAGAAAAAAAAAGTAAAAAAAAAAAGAAGACACTCGAATCATAAACTTGGTCGACTATGCTAATTATTGATTTGCAGTCATAAATTATGGTAAAATCTGCCGGGTTCGACGAACTCGAATTTTCGATCTCCTTGAACGATCTCTCTCGGATAATGTTTCTTCATCGTCTCTCTCTCTCTCTCTCTCTTTCTCTCTCTCTCTCTCTCTCTCTCTCTTTCTTTCTCTTTCTTTCTCTTTTTTTTATATACGTGTCGCCATCAATGCCAGAATCGTTTCAAAATGATCCCGACCATGTCGTAACGCCATGCTACTCGATCTCGAGCCCACTTCTTTTCCCTCCCGACCCTCCCTCCCTCCCATTCACCCCTCCTGCTCTTTCTTCTCTTATTTCGAATTCGGCAAGAATTCCGCGCGTGATTCCGCGCGAGGGGAATTTCGTCGGCGGAACGTACGACGACGACGACGACGCAACCGCTAATAGATATATAAACGTTAGGTAACACCGAACATAATCGCTTGGGCAACGATTTCAAATTAATCCCGTGTTCTTCTTTTCTCTCTCTCTCTCTCTCTCTCTCTCTCTCTCTCTCTCTTTCTCTCTCTTAGTCTCTTACAGAGTTACAAAACAATTATCAGAAAAAAAGAAAAAAGAAAAAAGAAGAAGAAAGAAAGAAGAAAAAAAAGAGAAAGAAAAAAAAGAAAGAAATGATAAAGTTGTTTATCTTCATAGAACGATCATCGAGAACTAGGGGAAAATTTTTATTCTATGGTGATGGTTTATTCCGTTCCTTCAAGTTGAACGGTAGATCGTTCGTATCCATTGGGAACTGGATCGACGAGTATCTCGTGGTTTGCGGATTTAGTTCACTCGCGAGCACGCATACATATCTATCTTACATGTATCTCGATTAACCACAAAGTCCTGACAATGAACTAGATAACGAATGTCCGTAGTGTGTCTAGGTTAGTAGTGACAACTTTTGTGTATATATATATATATTATATATATGTACATATCCATGTGACAGATAAAACGTGAATATCAGATCTGAAGAATCTCTATTTTCTTTTGAACACATTCTAAACGAGTTTACCATTTTCATTTTATTTTCTACATATCATGCAAAATGGATAAGAATGAAAAAGAAAAGCGAAAAGATAAAGGAACGAAGATAATGAAGGAAATATGATCGTTAATATATCAGTTTTTTGATCTCGAAGAAAAAGATTTTGCGTTTTAGTCGAGTTAGAATGTATGATCGGTCGCGTGAGAACCCCTGGTCGATCGCCATTTTCTAAAGTAGCATATTTATTGTTCAAAGGAGCAACGGCATTGATCCACATATTGCTTCGCATTGAAAAGTCACGACTACGTCCATTATACAGAACGATCAAAATCGAAATTACCTTACTCGCCTTCGCTTGGAAATAGACGAGATATCGAACGTCCCCCTACCTGCTCCATCCCTCCTCCCCGCCACCCCCCTACTCCTTCCACATTCATTTTTACACGATAAATCATCGAGTTTTACGAAAAATCAATTATCAATATCGTTCGTATTAATAATAATATACCGACAAAGATTTATCGAACTTAATCGAAACATATTTGGTCGATCATCGATCATCGAATTATCTTACAAAAAAAGAAAAAGAAAACATAAACCTACGATACCGTGTTGTTTAATTAATTAATTGAAAAGAAGAAAAAGAAAAAAAAAAAGAAAAAGAAAAGAGAAAAGAAAAGAAAAGAAAAAAAAAAGATAAAAGAAAAGAGAAAAGAAAAGAAAAGAAAAGAAAAAAGAAACAGATAAGTCTTACGTGGAAAAAAAAACGTGTTGAAACTTATTTGAAGCAGGAAAACTCGAAATCGATTATCGCGGATCGATCGGTGCATTACGATCTTACGTAGTTCTCTTTTCGATCGGGCAGGACGAAGAGAGGGCCTATAAATAAATCGCGAGATCGCAAACGTAATCGGCGCAGCTCGTTCGTTGTTTTTCTGTTTTCACGATCAAGTTTGCCGAGAGGGGCTGACTAGCCGAGCCGCTGACACTGGCATTGGCCTACTCTCTCCGGCGTCATTCACTCTCCTGCTTCGCCTTCATGTTCTCACTCTCTTTCGTTCTTTACAAACACGGTCCGAACTGTTGGCTCTCGTTATACTCCTTTCTTTTCTATTAGAGATTTCCCTTTAATCATTTAAGAACGAATATTCTTTGATCCGATCAAAATGCATATGAAAAATGTCCATTCTACTGAATGAATACGTATATATATATATACATATATACATATATACATATATATGTACATTTAAACGTAAAAATTAAATTGATTCATTAGAGAAATAATAAATCATGTATGTGCGTATGTGTGTGTGCGTGTGTGTGTGTGTCCGCCCTCCATTTCTCCTTCGCTTCTCCCCCTCATGTTAATGATTAATTCATGTCATCTTTCTTCTCTCTGAACACTATCTTCGTCAACCATCTTCTGGACAATAGTACAATGGTAAAGAGTTTTTCCAACATCGTCGAATGCATTCGTAGGATTTAATATGAATCGAATGAAACGACGCGACGAAATGACGACAAAGTTTTCTCATACATCAGATAAAGAAGGTTCAAAGGGAAACCATCCATCAAACAACGAAGACTACGACGACGACGATGACGACAACAATAACAACAACAACAACAACACGATGATGATAAAAAAGTCAAAGACGAAGAAGAGGAAGACGACCTGGTTTCCAAGCGAGAAAAGTCGTTCGTTTCTTATTCAGAGATCGGAGAGTCAACGAAGATACCATGAACTAAGCGAAGGAGGGACACGCTCTTCCCGATTCTGGACCCTGGAAAGCACTTCTTCGCCTCCCTTTCTCTCGTTGCATATATGCGTTGCACACATAAACATAAACACATATATACCTCTCTCTCTCTCTCTCTCTCTTTCTTTTTCTTTCTCGTTCTTACATTGGTTTGGCTGCTCTCTCCCTCGTTTCTGTTATGAAAGTGCTGCAAGTGGAGCGCGCCGTGCGACAAACAAAGCTGTGTACTTTTATTTACGAGTGACCGACTTGCATCAAGGAGAGGAGAGACCGACCGGCTTTAGCGATAGAAGACGAACCATCATCACGGCTCGTCCACACCTTCCGCTTTTCCTCCTCCGAGCCACGTGGGCTATGTGTTGTAGGGATTGGCAGAGAAAGAGATGGAGAGAGAGAGAGAGAGAGAGAGAGAGAGAAAGAGAAAGAAAGAGAGAAAAATATGTACATACTTACATCGGATGCAAAGAGAGAGTGGAAAAATAAAGGCAAACCGAGAGAGTGGCTCGAGTCGGCTACGAAACGTCGTCGGCCGAGAAAAATCATCGCATACGATGATCCTCATTCGCGAGAGAGCTTGGATTCTTTAACGCCGGACGGAAGGATTCCTTTTCCTTTTTCGAGAGAGAGCAACAAACGCGCACACTCCTTCGGAAGTTCGAGAACCGCAGAGTTTCCATTAAAAGTTGGCCGATATCTTCTCGATATTTTCTCTCTCTCTCTCTCTTTCTCTTTCTATTTATTTATCTATTTATCTATCTATCTTACTCTCTCTCTCTCTCTCTCTCTCTCTCTCTCTCTTTCTCTCTCATTCTGTTAATGGAAGAAAGAAACGAACGGAAGGAATCGAAAGGAAGATCGACTCGGTAAAGAATCGAGAGCGAGCCTCCTCGCAAGAGAAGCGCACACGGTCAATCTTATTAGGGAATTGCACTTTCTTTCGTGCTCGCTCGTTAGTAGTTGTGTTCTCTCGACCGTTCATTTCCCTCCGCGTGCTCTGCGCGAGATCGCCGAGCGCTGTCTTCGAGGACGGCCGAAGGTGAGAAGAACGAGGAAACCGAGCTGCCTCTCCGAGGTGCAACGACCTCCGCTTACAAAGTGGGTCGATTGTGGGCGCACGCAATCGTCGCAACGATTTTGAAAAATAGCCGACCCACATTTGCAAGGGAGTACTTTCACGGTCGCTAACCCCGCGATGAGAAGATCGTACCGCGCTGCGCAACGCAGCGCAACGCCGTTGCGCTACGAAGACTATCCTCTTCTTTTCTTTTTTCTTTTCTTTTCTTTTCCTTTCCTTTCCTTTCCTTTCCTTTCCTTTCTTTTCTTTTCTCTTCTTTTCTTTTCTTTTTTCTACTTTTTCTTTTTATTCAATCGGTCGGTCGGTCGGTCGGTCGGTCGGTTCGTCTCGCGCCACGTGAAAATCGCACGGAACTCTCTAAGCCAAGTCGTTACGGTGAAGACCACTCTTACCGCTTGGCATGAATCAAAAGTGCCTTCTTCCTCCGATAGCGACAGAGGAAAAAGAAAAAGAAGAAGGAAAAAAAAAAACAAACGACCAAAGAAAGAGAAAAGATCGATACAAAATCGAACGTTTCTTTTTAACGATTACCGTTAAAAAAAAAAAGAAGCCATAAGAAGATAACGAAAGAATTGTTATCTAACGAAACTAATTCTCTTTTTTCTATTTCTTTTTCTTTTTTTTTTTTTTTTTTTTAGATCTACGATCGAATTTTGAACGAATTCGATATCGTGACGGTGTTACATACGATTTTCCCTAAATAAGGAAAACTTTCGCCAAGAGCGAAGTGTTTTGAAAGATATACGAATTTTGTCCTAAATAAAAATTCGATATGAAGATTATCTTTGAAAGGGAATTTATTTTATTTATCTTTCGCTTTTTCACAAAACCATATCAATTAGATTACGATATTCGTCATTTATATTTATGAGAGATTCTGATTATTCTACGATTGGCTTTTCTCGTTGATATCGCGAAAACACGACTTTTAATTATTTGATATAATTTTCAAGAAAACATATGTTAAATCTATTAATGTTAATAACGTTAACGACGTTAAATTTACCAGAAAATATCGAATAAATAAACGATCGTTAAATATATATATATATATCCAACGATTAAGCTCGATTATCTCGATCCTTTTTTCGATCCATCTTTAGTTTTTCCACAAAGAATACAAAAAAAAGAAAAAAAAAAAAAAAGAAAAAAGAAGAGAAAAGAAAATAAAAAAAAAAAAGAACAATGGGGAAAAAAGGAAAGAAGACTCTTCCTCTAAAAAGTTATCGTAAAGGCAATCGTTCTCTACGTTCACATCAAGAATATCAACTAGCGATGCCTAGTATTTTTCGTCCTACACGCGATTGGATTTCCCCTTGATTTCTCAACTTTTACCCTCGTGCGAAGCGCCGCGCGTTACCGAAGGAGCCCCACTTTTCACCACAGATTCTCACGATATCGTGCTCGGAAAGTAGCGAAAACGTGCTGGAGGATTTCTTCCCCCCTTTCGCGTCCCCTGTCCCCGGTTGGTACACTCGAGAGGATCGCCGGTCGGTTCGCTTTTGCACGGTTCGCCATGCACAGAGGATAAAACTGTCATCTCGAAAGTTGGCCTACTATCTCCTCGAACGCGATAATAGCACCACAGTCACGATCTCTCTCTTTCTCTTTCTCTCTCTCTCTCTCTCTCTCTCTCTCTCTCTCTCTCTCTCTCTCTCTCTACTTTCCACCCTCACCTTCTTTTTGTTTTTATCTCGATCGGATTTCTTATCGGGCGTTCTAATCGCTTTAACGAGTAAAGCTAAAACAAATTTAAGCTAACTCGCGATATATATATATATATATATATATATATATATATGTATGTGTGTATGTATATGTATATACGCTTAAGCTTATTCTCTCATTAAGAGAAATAATATCTGTTTAATAAAGATCTAACATAAATACGTAAAATAATAAATCGTTTGATTCTTACTTTAATCTAGTTTTATTCAATTTAAGTGGAAAACGTTAAATCAATAATGACGCACCGAAATATTATACCTAGGATATGGTAAAGAGCCAAGAACAATTTATCAAAAGTACAGCCTCTCCTTAGATCAGACACATGCATGCGGTATTACGTGGACCAATCGCGATTCGAGGTTGAAACGATGCAGAGTTTTTTCATATATCATTTGATTAAAATAAATACAGAAATTAGATAAACTCGAAAAGATTTTCATATTCGTTTTTTTTTTTTTTCATGGACATGATCGTTCTTTTTTTTCTCTCTCTCTCTCTCTCTCTCTCTCTCTCAAATTAACGTCCAAATGTAATTTATAAAAATTCTGACGTACGAAAATACAATACGCTAACTCGTTTTCCATAGTTAGACTATATCATATTATGTGTCAATATGTTATATGTAAATATTAAATATTTACACGTTAAAGAGATATCCAAGTTATTCAAGAACATTTCGGGGGGAGGGAGGGAAAGGAAAGATCAATAATCCCGTGGCTTACGCATTGCGTCTACCCATAGATAGTGCTCGTCTCGTAACGTTCGTAGTAGTATCCGTTCTCGAAATCAATAGAATTAACTAATAAACCTTCTAATAAAGATACGAAGTTAATATATTCTAATCGACTGTTATCGATAATGAATAACTATTAGGTTATCTGCTTTAATCGTATATATATATATGTATATTATACTTTTATGAATAATATAATTGATAAATTTTAGAAACGAGTTAATTTCCGAGAAAACGGTGTTCCGAATTCATGAAATTCCTTGGCTCCTTTCCTTCTTCCAATTTAATTTCAACGATTGAACTCTAATCATGTTCTATCGAGTGATTTATAACAAATCAACCTCGGGAATTTTATCTCTCTTACCTCGTCTCGATGTATCGTTAATTATCTCTCTCTCTCTCTCTCTCTCTTTCTCTATCTTTTTCTTTCTCTCTTTTTCTTTCTCTCTCTCTCTCTCTCTCTCTCTCTCTCTCTCTCTCTCTCTCTCTTTCTTTCTTTCTTTCTCTCTCTTTCTGTGTCTATTTTTCTCCTTCATTGCAATTGTGTAGAAGATCAGATGCAAATGCGTGCAGGTCGTGCCACGCTACACCTGCCGCGTATTCTGGACGAGCGCTACTATGTGCCTCTTCGTACGACCTTGACACGCTTGACTGAGAAGTACAGAAGAAGTCTCCGACCGTTGGGTACCAAATCGTAAGTTGGCACACGCAGAGCACTAGAAAGTAAAATACCTAAGTATATATGTATATATGTATATATGTACGTATATACGTAGATTTATAGAGAAAGAAAAAGGACAAATAAAAAAAAAAAAAAAAAGAAAAAAATAGAAAGAAAGAAAAAACTAAGCAAACTCTCCTATAGATAAAAAAACTATGACATTATTGTTATTCCCCTTTTATTCTTCGTTTTCTTTCAACGAGTATCAGGTATATACGCTTACTGTTAGAAAATATTATATATATATATATATATATATATATATATATATATATATATATATATCTTAGACATATTTAAATTCGACGATCGTTTAACTTTCGACGATGTAAATTTATTGTAATGCGATTTAGTCGTCGATGAGTTAGAAATATTCGTTGCTCATTAGGGTTCTTTGAGTCATTCGATTCAAGATTCCTGAGATATCTATCTATCTATCTATCTATTTCGTATCGAGAAGAAACGTATAGATTCTTTCGCGCTCGGTTTAAAATATATGCAAGTAGCGTATCTGGGACGAGTGACCTGATTAGAGCGCATTATCTTGAATGTACTTATACGCCGGTGAACTCCAGCAGCACGGAAGTCACTCACGAGTTCTCTCAGAAAACGAATGTTTGAACATGCAAATTGAATTTCTCCCGGCCCCTCCCTTCTCTCTCTCTCTCTCTCTCTCTCTCTCTCTCTCTCTCTCTCTCTCTCTCTCTATCTGCTCCCTTCGCCGCTACGAAAATTCGCAAGTTAAAAGTTTGACCGACCACGATGCAAAAACCTAATGATATGCCCTGGCATGGGTGGTACGCGTTTAGGGGTGTCACAATCGATCCTTTTGGCCCAACTAGTCGAAGGAAGGCCACCGCATTGGCGAAACGCTTCCAAACGATACGCGTACTTCATCCTTATCCTTTATTTTCTTTTCTTTTTTAGATCGCTCTTTTTATTACAAAAAAAGAATGAAAAAAAAAGAAAAAAAAAAAAAAGAAACGAAATATTTCACGGAAACGACGATGACGAAGCATTTTGATAGATAAATTATAAGAGATAAAATACCATATATGCAAGCTTCTAAATCGAAACGGAAACCGATAAATCAACGAAGGACGAAGGACAAACGAGATTAATCACACGTTCGGAATGCCAATCGTGATTGCCACTTAACAGCGATATAACGTAGAATTCGATAAACTTGCATCCCTATTCCCCAATCCTCTTTACACGTCCCATCGTCATTTTTCACGAAATCAATCGTACTACAATCTCGTAATTGCTTCACGATGGAAATTGTATTTACGACGTTACCGATCCTAATAACATTGAACTAAGAAGAAACCTTTAACGTCGATTATAAATTATAATTGAAAGTTTCTTATCAAATGATCGTACGATCATTAAGGGAATAATATCGTGGCATCGCGAAAGAAAACTTTGAGTTGGCCTTCCTCTAACGAATCGACGTCATTATCTTCATATGGCACGTTAAAAGGATAAGTTAGTACTAACTATATATATATATATATATATATATATATATATATATAGATCGCTATTCTCTCAGCCAAGTTTCAATACCTACAAGGTTTCCTCATGAGCACACTCGAATCAAGAGCTATAGGCAAGAAAAATAAAATGATAGAACATTTTGGCAGAAGGGTAAAGATAAATTCTTACGCGGATTCCGGCTTTTTTCCCTAGACTCACCCACACCTACCCTTCTACCCCAGTAGACATCGACAATTGTCAGGTGTTTACATAGGGGGTAGAACACGCGGTAACGTCTATAAGGCGTAGACGCACTACGATAAAGTTTTTGCATGGGGTGATCGAAGACGGTTGATTGTAATGGTGATAGCGATGATGATGATGATGATGATGATGATGATGATGATGATGATGATGATAATGATGATGGTAGTGGTAGTGGTGGTAGTGGTAGTCGCTTAATAGGCCTGTATTAAAGAGGGTGGCTGGCGCGAGTGCGGGTGCGCGACTGCATGCGCCGCTGCAGCGACGCCGTAGTACCGGCGCCCGCCGTCTTTCTACGCCTCGGCGCCACAGTCTCTCTCTCCGCATGTCCGGAGCCGGCTGAATCCTCCGCTCCTTATCGCCGCAAGTCCACCTATCGTCTCGTTACGTGTACAAAATGGTAAGTCAATCGACGTTATTTTCAAAGTGAATCAAGGAAGACAAAGGGGAAAGAAAGTACATTTTCAAATGTCTTTAAATAATCATATTTTCTTCGTAAATGTTCATTTTCTTTTCTTTTTTTTTTTCTTTTTTTTTTTGTTTCTTTTGCCCGATTAATTTTCAATGTTTCGAGGAGCACCCGACGATGTTATGTTCTATTCGTATACTCTCTATCACTCTCTCTCTCTCTCTCTCTCTCTTTCTCTCTCTCTCTCTCTCTTTCTCTCTCTCTCTCTCTCTTCATGTATAAGTTGGACGAGTAAAAAAAATTATGGACTTTCGATCGCGCGGGGAAATGACGTGTATGAGTGCGGATTTGAAAACTCACGGCTAATTTTCGTTATTTCTTCCTTCTCCTCCTCCTCTTCTTCCTCCTCTTACTACTACTACTACTACTACTACTACTACTACTACTACTACTGACTGCTGCGACTCCTACTACTCTTACTTCATTCCTCCTCCCCTCCCCCCTTAACCCCCATCCACTTATTTTCCGTACGACTTTGAAATAATCGAGTACGCTAGTTTGCCGCGATTTTTCTCATAGAAATGGGCGCCTTCGTGGACGGAAAATCTGGGTCAAGGAAAGAGCACCGTGTGACCACAGTACTACGCGCCTAAACGAACTCTCGAAGCAACGTGCTCTTCCGTTTGACACTTCACGCGTTGCGTCGTTAACGACCGGAAGAGTGAATAGAGAGGAAAACCTTCTGACGTGTGTTCAACGTCGAAGCGGCTCATTATTTCGCCGCAAGGTAGCAGCACCTCGCGGTCCTAATCCATCGAGACGCTCGCTCTTTTTTTCTTCTTTTTTTTATTTTTTTTTTTTTTTTTTTTTTTTAATTTTAAAATTGTACGTGACGCCGAATGAGAGATTCTTTTCTCGAGTCATGCGGTTCGCGTGAAAGTGCGCAATAAAAAAAAGAAGTATTTTATAACGACCTGAACGGATGGCACGTTTCCAGCATTGCATACATTTTCTTACATGGATTATCTATTTTCATCGTTTTATTTGAAATGAAAAGATAAAAAAGAAAGAAAAACAAAATGGTACGACATCTTGATGGACGCTTAAAAAGATCGTAATGGAAATGTTGTTTCCTTTGTAAAAAAAGAAAAAAAAAAAAAAAAAGAAAAAGAAAAAAAAGACAGAAAGAAAAAAAGAAGTAACTGTGTTGTGAAATAATCGTAGTCACGAGAATCCAAGTATCGATCTGTTTTCCCTAACTCTTGCATTCTAATTCGATTAGGAGAGCGGGAGAGTTCCACGGTAATACATATATGTGCAAACGTTGAACGATGTTTCGTGACATTCTGCAATGATGAACTTCATCTTTCTACGTCATCTTATTTGAAAGATTATCGCAATAGTTTATTCGCATGTAACGCGAGCAGATAACGGCGCAAGTAGTCCCGTCGATTTCAAACGAAACTATTAACTTTCTAACACGAACTCGGAAAAGTTTTCAAATCCCTGTAAGAACGGTAAGAACATTAAAATCAAACGTTTAACGGTACTAAATTATCTAAAGTAATTTTCTTACTCTTTAAAAATGCGACAGCGTTGTTTTCCGCGCTGACTCATGTCCTTGCCCTTCCACCAAAAACGAAAGCGAGATCTATACTCAGGGTCGCATTCTTTTCTGCAGAGTCCTGCGCACGAAGGCAAACACACCCACGAAATTAAATGCAATTTATCCGACGTTTAAAATCCAATAAATTCTAAAGTTAATTAACAATTATTACGAAAATAGAATAGATTAATACACTTGTATCATTAACGATACTAATGCTGATGATAAAACTGTTGTTTTGCGTTTAAAATTTGTTGCTGAGAGAAGAGATAAAAGAAAAAAAAAAAAAGAAAGAAAGAAAGAAAAAAAGAAAAAATAGTAACAAAAATCTTCTCATAGGTGCTTGCGGATGCGACGCTGACGGATAATCATCACCGTCAGCGAGGATTCGCGACAAATGGCAACCCGGAAGGCATCACTGTATGTAATCTGATAGACGGAGAGACTCTGACCTATAGTTTGGCCCTTATACGCGGTCGGACACCATTGGCGTGTAATTATATCACGGTTAGGGCTCAAAAAAATGTGACATCGGAATGGCCAGTGGTCGGGGGCGAATTTCGCGCGTTAGTTGATCTTACGCGCGGATCCAATAAGCTGGAACTCGAGGCCGGAGGACACAAACGACGATTAACTCTTTTGCATGAACCGAGAACAACTAGGCTACGAGTGACACCGGTATATGTGGTATGCGCGGGACACGATGGCTATTTCCAAGGACCACGAAGAGAGGATAGATCACCGGAAAGCGCGGCAACCAGAATAGGTTTGGGTGCTAGACTCTTGCAAACTCTAACAGCGGAAAAATTGAGGGAAGCTGGACACGGAAAGAAGACGTTTCAATTGGAACGCGATCTGGACGGTCCAGAGTGCTTGGTGATGCACAGTATGCTTCACGTCGACAGAGCACGAGCTATGTCACAACGAGAATTATGGGAATTGATCGCACGCGAATTGATGACCGGTCCGTTAGCATCGAAGGACCGGAAATATCTAGCTTTCTTATCTTGCACGAGGTATCGCGGTGCGCCGAGTCCCCGTACTCACGAAGATACCTTAGCGAGAACGCAAGGTCATGCTGCTTTGGGTGGCGGTGGTTTAGCTCTTTTCGGCTCAGCTTGCTTGCATACGTGGCCTACCTGCATGGCTCAAGTACTGCCCCGATTTTTAGACACCACGGTCGTTGACACCGAACAACTGATGGACGACAGCAATTATCGAGGTACCCATGGTGGCTGTTTAGCGACTACTCTTGGATCGGTTTTACATGAGCTCGGGCACACGTTCGATCTTGGACACACGAGGGAAGGTATTATGGGACGTGGTTTTGATTACGTCGACAGGGTCTTTGTTGGAGCGGCTGGAATCGATTTCAATCGTAATCCCATCAGGAGAGATCCACAACATACGACTGTTGCTCTCAGTAGACCTCTCAGCGTCACAGTTACAGTACAAGAACCGGTATTGTCTAGCCCCCGGAGAGGACGACTTTTATCTGAGACATCCAGGCCATCACCATCGGCGAATGCGAGACAGCTTCCTGGCAGACTATCCGCTCCTGCTAGTCCCGAACTTAACAGGTCTTTCTCTAAGACTTTAAACGCGGCCGAACTACCCTCCCAACCGGATAGAACTTTCTGGGGACCTTCTTGTGCCGCGTTGCTCGCTTATCATCGATGGTTCAACACTGAAGCTGATAATCATTCCAACAGACGTCATAATGACATAGAATACGATGGTAAAAGGTATAATTAAAATCGTAAAATATCTATGTTTCTATTAAAAATTTTCTATCATCTAAATTATTCTCTATTTTATTGATTTCGCAGGAACGTGGCACGTTCTCGATATGGTGTTAGAGTGATCGAACTTAGAGAAACTTCCGGTGGTATGGTCGTTGGTTCTCGTCAATTTCCTGGTACTCGGCCACCTTTAGAAGCATTGGTACCACCACCTCCACCTCACTGCCTGGCAGCTTTAACTTTAGTCGCTGAGGATTCCACGGGGAACATACTCAAACATGAGCTTCCAACTGCCTTCTGAAGGTCGTTGGAATCGTTACGACCGACCGAACCATTTTTCCTTGCCTTACCAGCCAAAGAGAATGAACAAAAAATTCTTTAACATACCTAGAATTCATTTTGAACCGCCGGTCGGTCCCAACAATGCGGTAACCGCGGCGAAAAATGCTTCGTAGTTCAAGCAGGTTTTGTTCGCGGCTATTAGACATCTTATTATTCTAATAATCTAATACGTACTTTACTCGAACACTTGTACTCTCGCTCTCTCTCTCTCTCTTTTTCTCTCTTTTTTGAATAATATAAGTTCTTTTTTAAAGCACAAAAGTCTTCGATTCATGTTAAACATAATATCGTACTGCCATCTTACACTTTCATCATTTTCATCGCTTTCGAGGATATTCTCTAATCGTGTATTAAACGCGATACCTGAAAATATATCGTTCTTATATTAGAAGGGGTGTCGGTTAATTGGCGAAAAAGTGCTAAAATTTAGGAATCTAAATAATTATTTAATTTCGAAAAATATACCGATACTTCGAAAAAAAAATGTGCTTCTATAATTCAATATAAAGAAGAAAAAAAAAAACAAAAATCAAAAAAAAAGGAAATAAAAGAAAATGAAGGAAAAAATACCTGTAATAAACATGATCACGAACATTTCTAATCGTAAATTATTAGACAACAGGGATTTTATACCATCGAAATAAAATTCCATTTCTAGTCGATCAACAGGGCATAGATCTCGTTCACGTGCGATACATCTTATCTCCGTGGTTTTTTTTTTTTCTTTTTTTTTTTTAGTAAGCAAAATATATACGATACCTGAAAGAACTTCGTTTCATTCGTTCACTTTGCCTGGAGTGTGTAAAAAAGAAAAGTAGAAAAGAAAAAAGAAAAAAAAAAAAAGAAAGAAAAAAGAAAAGGAAAGAGAAGAAAAGCAATTATCACTTTTCTCAGACTATCATGATATATTACACACATGCCGTGCACAAAAATTAAAAAAAAGAAAGGCACGTAAGTTCGCGGTAATGCAAATGTAAAACCTGTAACAATATAGTAATGAAACGTCGTTCATAATGCGAAAAAGTAAGTACGTATGCGCTAAAATGTAGTAACAGCGTATAATCTTTTAACATTACGAAAAAATATACAATAGTTGTATATTGTTACGTATGTATATGTATAATATTATTCCTTAAATTATTTTAATAATATAGATTAATCGGGTATGACAGTTATACAGATGACAATATTGTAACGCGGACTTCGGCAGATTTAAAAAAAAAAGGAGCATCAATCATTTGATTAAAGAGATGAGAAAATATTTACGAAATATTTTAGGCAAGAAACCCCATTTATCGATAAAGCATTAAGCTAGTCAGTAAGAATACAAACAAACAAACAAACAAACAAACAAATAAACAAACAAAAAAAGAAAGAAAGAAAGAAAAAAGAAAATTTTATTATTTAAACGCTTCAAAAATAATGTAAGAAAAATTATATTTAATTATATCTAGATATTAAGCCTGTGCTTTGGAGAATTAATATTAAAAAAAAAATATTATGTTCCTATATTATTAATCATGACACTTATTCCCTTTCATATATAATTATTATTACTTCTATCGTAATATAGATATATTTTCAATCAGACTAGATAGAACGATTTAAGAAGAATCATCATTATTCCATTCAAATTGATAAAATAGAATAATAATGTGTTAATCAAATGAAAGATTTTGATCATAAAGAGTTTCTATTAAGAAACTTGAATTTTTTAAACCTAATAAAAGTAAAAAAATGAGATTGTTATCAAAGAATGAGAATACTCATTTTTCTTTTTTTCTTTTTTTTTTCTTTTTTTTTTCTTTTTTTTTTTTGTGGAAAAATTTTTTACTCTCATTCTGGACGTTGCTCAATTCACTTTTATTCGCAATTTTATTGCCTTTCAAGAAATATCCGTTATAAAATTAATTGTAAAATACAGCTATCTGATTGTTCGTATTTGTTTTTCGTTATGTAAAACATTTTTTTATTGTTGAAACTGGTATTATATATAACCTTACATGTAAAATATATAACCTACCATAACCTAGCAACGTGTGTTGTTGATTATCGTAATAGTATTTGACGTTAATTTTAACCATATCATGGCATTACCATCGGAGGAAACAGTTCCAAAAATATTGTGTATAAATGCAATATATTTTCCGGACATTGTCGATGATAAAATATCTACGGAAAATTTTTTACATGCTTCTCGTGGTGTTGTAGTAATAGTTGGTAAATAATTACTATGTTTAAAAATTGATAAAATGACATTTCGTTAATGTAATATAAATATAGAAATTAATTTTCTTTGATGACATTTGAAAATTATATATTTAATATTTCAGAAAAATTTGGAAAATTATTTGCACCAGTTAAACATGATATGGAAGGTAACATAGAGGTTAATAAAATATATATTATTTAGATATATGAATCTATTTGAATGATATAAATCTATAAAGAGATTTTATATTTTAGAAATTAAATAATAAATATTCTATAGACAAAGAAAAACACAAAACTTTACAGGATATGATACTATTGGAAAAAGAAAAAGGTGAAACTATAATTGCTACTGATGCTTTGATGTGGTTAAAAAGGTATATATATATATATATATAAATTTGTTTAATGATTATAATTTAATAGCTTCTTTTTTATGCTTTATAAATGTATAAATTTTGTTTTAGAAGCTTATACATGATTCTATTATTTTTTGAAAAACTTATTGAAGATCATAATGCCGGTAAGGCAACAGATGATCTAGTAGCATTTTTAAAGGAAGCATATAAAATATCTTTAGAACCATATCACGGTTGGATGTTACAGCAGCTTTTTGGTGTAAGCATTATGTGTATTTAGTTTGCTTTGTAATTGTATACTATATACATTTAAGAATGAAGTAATTTTAATTTTATAATTATCAATCTAATATTTTATAATTATTTTAATAGTTGCTGTCACGTACGGTACCTTCTCGTAAACAGCTTTTACAAACAATTGTAGATGGAAAAGACTTTACGGATGAAATCATTTTACGTGATATGGAAATATATACAAAAAATCTTAGATTAAATATTGAAAATCTACAAATATTTTATAAAAAGTATGAACTTGAAAAAAATCTTTAAATATGACAATTATTTACACACACATATATATATATATATATATATATAGTCAACATGAAAATATGTTTCAAATGTTTATTTATATGTTTTGATCAAAATTACTGTGAATATCTAAAATACTATTTAACTAAAATTATTAATCTATATTACTGATCTCCAATTAATATATCGATATGTATAAATATGCATGATATGCTGTAACTTGCAATATAAAATTATCTTGTAAAAAATTTTATTTAAATTTTATCAAGCGATAAAATGAATATAAATATTAATTGAATTGAATATTAAATTATTATTTTTAATTTAACCTATCCTCTATTCCATATAATTGAGCTATATAAAATCTTTTAGCATGATGATTGGCTGAATTCTTTAATGCTATAGTCCCTGAAATTATTTCTATACTAAGAAAAAATATCATTAAACTATTAACAATTTGTTCGCTAAACTTAAGCATAGTTCTATTATCAAGAAGAAGAAATAATTCTAATGGAAATTGTATTAATGTGGATATAAGCCAAAAGCTTGCTAGTTCTGGAATCTAATATAACAAAATAATTATTATATATTTTCTTTTTTATTTTTATTATCTATCCAAAATGATATTACCTTTTCAGCTAAATTACCAAGATATCCTAGGTATAATCTCGTACATTCTAATACCGAAATAAGTAAGAATAACGCAACTGTTATAAATTTGTACACATCCGTTAACTGTAAATACTGTAATATAAAATATAATCTACATTAAAATAATGTTTTTATTAAATTTTCCAAATATATTTACCTTAGAGTCCAAACTTATTATACTTATAAAAAACCAAATTGGCAAAAGCCACACATTAAAGTATAAAGCCATTTGTAACGGTAAACTAGATTGTATTTGATTACCTGTAAAATAAATATTAAATAAATGAGCTAGTAATAATTATTAAATAAATTAAATATTCTATTGTAAAGATCATATAAATTATTTCTATTTAAATCAATCATTTTATAATAATATTAATGTATCGAAATAAATATTTTAAATAAATTATTGTAAAAGAATAACGTTAAAAAAAAATATATGTAAAAATATATTATACCTATGTCATAAAATTCTTTCTTACGATCATGATATGCTAAACCAGGAAATATATGATCTGAAGCATTTACTATCGATGATTTCCACATTTATTTATCCAGACTAAGGATAAATTTGTCAAATTTAATAAAGATTTTGATCTACAAATATCTATAGAAATATTATAATAAAGATTTGTAATACTTATATTTTAATGTTAGTTAAAATAAAAAATAAATTTTGAATCTGTACGACGTGAATCAAATATTAAATGGGATAAACTTAAATCTGGACCACTTTTATCTTCTTACTTCCGTTCTCTCAACGATTCTCCAATAGCGTGTAATATCTATCGAATAATTGGTTAGTCAAAATCGATACAAAAAGAAATATACATATATATATATATATATATGTATAAATAACCAAACTTATTTTCCATGTAGTATAAAAAAAAGTAAGACGAAATACTCCAACAGGATAATAAAAACATAGTGTATATTAAATTTTTGTCCACGATTATTATCCTCTTTAATTTCTATTGGTTTCTATATGATACACGTTACCAATAGTTTAATATATTATGGCACTAAAGTTTCGAGAATATGATTAAAATTTTTATAATATATTAGAACATTAATAATATATTAATGTAGATATTTAAGAATCTATTTGAAATTATAAAAATATAAAATGTAATAAAATAAAAAATCTTTTAAATGTTTATCATCTTGAAAATAATCAGTTAAATCCATTGAATGAGATATGCTTCGTAGATATTATACTTATTTTACTCGATAATAAATAAATGACGATAAATATTGAAATAAAAATGCACGACATGCGCATGACGTTGTGCGCATATCAGTCTTTTGTTTTTTTGTATCTAACAATGTAAAATTTTATATTAATAATACAAATATATTAAATCTGTGTATATATATATGTATATATGCACGTCTCTGTGTGTGTGTGTTAGATGTGATTATGTATGTATGTATGTATATATATATATATATATGTATGTAATTTTGACAAGTTCTGACATGTTTTAATACAAAAGCTTAACAACAAATTTTAACTCGGTTCATAGAAACCTAGACGGCGCAGTAATACATCGATATGAAACCTACCGTGAATGAGTCATGCTTTTGTATCAGTGATAGTTTAAGGGTTTTCAAGAACGTCATTTCTTTGTATAATATATTACCATTCTATTCGTTTATATAGGATAAATAATAATAATTAGCAATTTTTTTCTTCTATTTTTTTAAATGTAATATTAAATATTCAATGATTTTAGAATATATATTTTACAATGAATCAAGAACATCGTAAAAGGATTGATTTATATTGTGATATCATAGTACCTAAAATAAACATAATGAAGTTATGGCCTAAGTTATTAGAAAATGAGATTTTTAACATTGACGATATTAATATATCAACGTGGAAAGTAAATATTTTCAATTAATTCATTGATATATTAGTTTATTAAATTATTTTTTTTTTTTTTTTTTTTTTTTTTTTTTTTAACCATTTAAGAAAAATAAAACAAACAAAGGAACAAAAATTATTAAAGACATTTAATTAAAAGTTAACATTTATTGTTATAATTTATTGATAATTTACAGAAGAACTTTGAGAAGGAAGAAACTATCAAAAGTATTTTGTTAACGATTAAAACTAGAGGACCTTTTGCATTTCAAAATCTGCTTTTAAGTTTACAACAGACTGATCATGAAGAATTGGCAGAAATCTTGGATAAACAGACAGTTATTTTTAATAATGAAAATGAAGAAATAAGTGACAATTATTTTTCTCAAATAAGGGATGCTGTGGAACCTTTACAAATTAAAGTGAGAAAAGCTGAAGAATTTTCAAGTGGTCCAATTGGCAGTCTCATTGAAACTTATCAAATGAGAAGTAATCCTCGTGGATTGGTTTTAATAATTACTAATATTGATTATGATCCTAATGTACAGAAACCTAGAAAATCAGCAATACATGATAAAGAGAATCTTGAAAAATTGTTTAAGGATATGGGATTTTCTGTTGAAACGCATTGCAATTTGACAGGAAAGGTATATTAATAAATAATAATTAAAAATATTACAAGAAAGAGAGAGAGAGAGAGAGAGAGAGAGAAAGAGATAGTATAATAAAAAATAATGCAATAATATTAAAATAATATATTTTAGCATTATTATCTAATTATGCTTTTATAGAGATCATAAGTTTTATTTTATTATATATAAAGTTATGAATTTCTTTAATTAAAATGAAAATATATAAACTAAACTAAATTAAAATCTTTTACAGGGTATTATAGAACGTGTTAAAACATTTTCACAGCGTAAAGATTTACAAAATGTTGACTCGTGCTTTGTAATTATTAGTAGTCATGGTAAAAAAGGTGAAGAGAATTATACAGAAATAGAAGGTGTAGATTATTATACTGGACATAAATGTACGAAAGTCTTTTGTTCAGATATCATAGATTGTTTCACATCAGAAGCTTGTCCTTATTTAGCAGGAAAACCAAAAGTATTTATTTTTCAATTATGTCGGTATGTAACGATAAATATATTTTATTTAAAAGATTATTAAATATTAATTTATAATTTAAAAAATAAAATTATATTACTGAGAGAATTTTTTTTAGAGGTAACAAAAGACAAACTATTACAAATATACCTAAACATGTAACAGATTCATGTGGCAATCATACAGTTATGAACAGTGCCAGTGACATTTTTAAAAACAATCCAACTAGAAATTATTCCGATTTCTTAGTTGCATATGCTACCCTACCAGGACATGTTGCCTTTCGAAATAATATAACTGGTAGTTGGTTTATACAAATATTTTGTGATGTATTTATGAATCATGCTTATAAATATCATCTATGTGATTTATTAACATTAGTAAGTATTAAATATTTAAATGATTATATATACATATTTATGTAATTTAAATATAAGTAAATTACCAAAAATTTATTATGTTATTTTATAGGTAGATTCGAGACTGAAAGAAGTGATATATTCAGGTGATTGTCAAACAGTAATGGTTGAAATGAGAGGCTTTCATAAATTCTGTTACCTCAATCCTGGTTTCTTTGAGAATGAAAAAAAAAGCAATAATAATTAAAAATTAATAGCAATATATTTTAATGTTAAGTTGTAATGAACGCAACAAAGAAATTATTTAAATAATGTTATCTGTAACAAACACTTATATATATATATATATATTTTATACGAATTTGTGATATAATGCAAAAAAAAAAAAAAAAGAAATAAATACTTTATATCTATATATAAATACTTTATATATATATATATGAAATAGTTCTATCAATATTACAAATATCCAAGCCAATTCATATTATTATTTAGAAGTTAAAATCGTGCGTGGATAACCATATGTTTTTATTTACATATTTATTTCATACAGTGATTACATTTAACTGTCACGTTCTTATGCATGACGAATTCTTGATTATAATTTTAATAAAGAAACTTTATTACGATGTTTTATACGACTTAACGACGTACCGCGAATAAAATCGAACTGGCAAATTGGCATATCGGTAGTTAAGCATAGAATCAAATCAACATGAACACACGTCCTCTTAAAATGGCACACGCATTAATTTATAATATACGTTTCTTTTTTTTTTTTTTTCACAATAATTCCAATGATATTGTTCAATTGTGATCGTTATTATATTAAGTATAACATCGAATATTTTTATTGTAATATTGTATATTAAAATGAAATTAATTTTCATTGAGTATGAATTTTGGATTATTATTAATTTATTTCAATATAGGGAATCAATATGATATTTTTACATGGAACACTATAGTGTTCGTAAAGTATAATAAAATGAAATGAAATGGTTATTAAACCGTGTAAATTTTGTTACGGTACGTTCGAATTGAAGGTGCGATTTCAAAGACATAGTCACGATGTAAAATTCAAATAAGTTACTTGAGGTGATCGATTCGGAGCGGTACTTTTCGATATGCGGAATTTTTTCTCTTCTTTTATTTTTCTTCCCGTGATTTTTTCAATTATTTGCTTATCTAATAACATAAAAACACTTGCAAGTTATGATCGTTGGAATACGATAAGGCGAAGTCTAAAATCAAACACGACTCAAACATCTATCAGTTATAAACGTGAGTAATATGAAAAATATAATACATATATATATATATATATATATATATATATATATATATAATAATAATTTTATATATATATATATATATATATATATATATATATTTATAAAATTTTTATTTATATATGTAAAATAAAAATTATTATTTTTATTTTTATATATATCAGCCGTTTATTTTGAAAGTGGCCTAACTCCATTTATCAAATCGAGATATTTAAGGGTTTGCGTTTCAATGAATAAAAAATATACGTATAGGATACTAATGAGTTATACTATTTAAGTGTATCTAAGGGTGTTAAATTTATAGTTCCTATTAAAATAGTGGCAATTATTAAGTAAATAATATGCGTTTTCTTATCAAGAATGGAGTTAGGCCACTTTCAAAATTAACAATCAGATTCATTATAAAATTTGAAAGTGCCCAAGTCCATTCAACATAATTTAAGATGCTTCAAATTGAAAAAAACAATACTCAATTTATTTTACATATCTTTAAAACACTTCGAAAACATAATTTATGCGATTCAAAACATTCTTTAACTACATGACGTACAAAATTACAAAAATAAATTTATTACAAAACAATTTACTACTCATCTAGATTTTGTGTGTGTGAAAGGTATTTGAAGAAATCATGATGTTCCAGTGGTATATATCATAATAGGTCAATTATGTCCTTCAATTTTGCTGTTGTAATTTGTCTGATATTTTTATACAGTGGTGTCAATACAATATTTTTGAACTTTCTTGGTCTACCTCGACGTGGTAATAAATTCAGGACTTTAAAATTTTCATTTTCATTCATTGATTTAAGTATAAATGGAGTTAGGCCACTTTCAAAATAAACGGTTTAATTATTGAACTAACTCTTAAAACTTATGTGTCAAGAATTATGGTATTTGCTCGGAATATAAGCTACGTGAAATGCTTTATTGATAAATAAGATAATGTTGTACATGTAATTATAGCAATCGGAAAAATTGACAAATGGAGTTAGGCCACTTTCAAAATAAATGGCTCATATAAATATAATTTTATATTTTATTTTTTATTATTATTATTATATTTTATTATTTTTATATTTCATATTTATAAATATAAAAATAAAAATAATAATTTTATATATATATATATTTATAAAATTATATTTATATATATAAAAATAAAAATAATAATTATATATATATATATATATATATATATATATATATATATATAATTTTATATATTTATATAAAATCATAAAATAAATTTTAATTATTTTCTAAGTTGATACTTGGTCAAAATATGACAATCCTGAGGAAGGTACGCATCATCAAGGAGATATTCAAATATCAAATACTCGAAAAACAATCACATCATTCAAAGAGCTATTGTGGCCAAATGGAATTGTATATTATACTATAGATAAAGCTATTGGTAAATTACTTTTCTATATATCTATTATTATTTATTTATAATCTTGTATAAATTAAAAACATTCTTGTCTTATTTAATAGACATAATTTTCATGACATTTATTTTTTATTACAGAAAACAGTCCACAACAATTATCTATTCTGCAAAAGGCAATGACGATACTAATGGAAAAAACGTGTATTCAATTTCAGCAAATTTATCCGAATGAAAATGGACAATATTCAGTTGAAAGTTGGGTTAATATTGTAGGAAACAAAAGTGGATGTTATTCTGATTTAGGACGTAATTCATTTGGCGGACCGAGTGTTCTAAACTTAAATGTAAATTTATGTTTTGATATAATAGGTCATGCTCTCCATGAAATGTTACATACATTAGGTGCTTATCATGAACATATGAGACCAGATCGTGATCAATATATTTATATATTGTGGGAAAACATTAGAGCAGGTAATTATGATTACGATAACTTCAACATTGATTTTTAATTCATAGATATTGTAAATAGTACAAAATAACTGATATTTTTATTAGATAAGTATATATATATATTTAATTTCTTTTCTATTCCCAGGAAGTAAATATAATTTTGAACTGTTAGATGTTAATACAATAACTGATTATGGTTTGCCATATGATTATGATAGTATAATGCATTATTCAATGACAGCTTTTTCTAAAGGTAAATCTTTAGCAACAATAATACCTAAGGTACATATATATATATATTTTTTTTTTCACTTTACTGTTCTTTTTTTTTTATATTTCTATTAACAATTGTCATATAGATAAATGGCATTGAAATTGGTCAAAGAGAGAGATTATCTTATTATGATGTTAAAAAATTATTAATAACATATGAATGCAGTGAGATATATTACTATAAAAATGAAAGACTGTATATGGACGAATATAATGGAATTGAACTTCAGGTCAAATGAATAATACAACTGTAGTATTAGATGGAACAACAAATAATAATATAAATCCTGTTACAAAAGTAGGATTAATTATAAGTCCTAAATAAATACGTGAAACATTAAATAGAAGTGATAATGTAAACTTGTAAACTAGTAATCATTCATAATCAAAATATCACTCAAAGGATGAAGAATATTATTCTATAGATTCAAACTTTGCCATTGTTAATTATCCAATTCATAATTTTTACCATTATGAATAATCTTTTAAAGGTATAAAGAAAATTAGAAATATTTTCTGAGTATTGTATAATAATTTTAATGAATTGTAATTTCATATTCTACACCAATGGATAACAGACTTTTTTTTTTTTTTTTAAATATACTTCGAATTATTATAAATAAATTACATGATGTATATTATTATAAATACCTATCGACCTTTTGTGTAATATGAATCCTTTGTTCTAATATCACTGTATTTTGAATGGCCTCTTTCTTGTGATGATTTATCATGATTTCTAGATTTATGTTTTTTCTTTACGTGTCTATCTTTTGATTTATGTTTATGTTTTTTATGAGACTTGTAATCTCTAGAACGAGATCTATGCCTATGTTCACTTCGTTTAGTCTTTTTTGATCTTTCCTTTGTATCTGATAAACGTTTCTCATATTTCTTATATTGCATAGATTCAGAATAATTTTTATTTATTGTACTTTCTTGTCGTCGATCATATATTGTATTTGTACGTTGATGCCCATTTTTTTCAATCTGTGAGAAGTGAGAGGATGCTGATGGCTTTTCGTAACAATTAGTTACAATTAATTTCTGTTTTTCTGAATATGTATTTAAATCTTGTTCAGAATTATATGTGGTTCTTGTTGCAGTAGGATCTTTTTGTTCTGAAATATATTCTGTATATATTTCCATTTGTTGATTTATAACTTCTCTAAGAATTTCTATATGAGATTTTTTATTAGTGTGTACACCTCTGTGCTTAGCTCTACGCCTTTTCAAATTGCGTTCTTGTACAAGCATTTCCAAAAGGGACATTTCTTTGTTATCTTTATCTTGTGGTTTTCTAAAAAGATAAATGCATAATAGTTTAATATAGAGTAATAAAATAAAAATGTTTATATATTTTTTGCCTTTTTAAAAAAACTTACGGTTTATTTATATCAGCAATATCACGACCTATATCAGGTTTAACAGTATGAGCAATCACATATTCGTACAGTGCCTTCCTCTCATCGCTAGTAAAATCTGAGGTGAGTCTGTCAGATGTATGTGGAATTAATCGTTGACCCAAACCTAGTATAAGTGTCAAGAAAAATTATATAGAAGATAACTGTGATCAATTGAAAAGTATAACGATGTTATTATATACAAGATAAAGAATAATTAATCAAATTGATATTAATTAAATTTTAATAATGGAAAGTATGATCTAATATCGATATATGTACATTCAGCAAAGGATATGAAAAAGGATATATATAGAGTCCGTGCCAAGTATAACATTCATAATCTTCTGGAAAAGATCAAACGATTTAAGATACAAAAAAGCATTGATCTTTGTTTACTTGATCTAAGACCAACCTGTTTTCATCTCTGGATTTTGTTCTTTTGCGTGTCGTAAGATTTCATCCTGTAATTCTTCGTCTATAACATATAATACGCAAGTAATTTTAATTAATAGACAATTACATTCTGATTGACAGATAATCGATATTGTAAACAATTAGAAATACTTTATATACTAACCCAATTGGAGACTCGATGGAGCATTTGGTGATAAAGCTGATTCTGGAAATGGAATGTTAAATTTTCCATAACCTTCCGCTTTCCATTGACAGGCAGATAGATGTGCATCGAGACATTCTTCTGTAATTCGATGTGATGGATCGTAGGGACACGTTAAGAAATTTTTATTCTATACAAAAACAATGATCGATTTATATTACTTATATCCTATAAATAAATGAAAAATAGAATAATCGTTATCATACATACATCTTGTGATATACTCTCTACTGTCCATCCTAAAGTAGAGGTTATATTGGCGATTTCTTGATTGATATTTTTATTGAAATCGTTTAATTCTACCAACTGTTTTTTTCTCTCGTTCAATGTAACTTCCAACATTATAAATTAATATAAATTATTTTAATTCTACGAATATAGTTAAAATTATCAAATCGAAAAATATCATTCAAATTGACTAACTTAATCTGATGTCAAACTATATAATAATTCCCATATAGATGGCGTCCTTGTATTCGCTTGATTTGCGTAGTAATTCAAATGTTTTATTGTAGAAATTTTATAATACGTTGGAACTTTCAAATTCTCTCGTTAGTTTGTCATTTTGTCTTACTTTTTATCTATTAATTAATAATTGTTAAGTCATGCGGGGAAAAGGGAAAGAAAAAAAGAAAAAAGAAAAAAAGAAACAAGGAATTAATCTTAAGCAATACATTCATCGGAAAACCTTAGAGAAATTGTAAAATTATGTGAAGTAAAGATAATAATCTAATTACGTGATATTTGAAGGTTACGTAATATTTCGAGAACTTAGAAACCGTTAGAAGGTAATTTACGTACGATATATATCGAAAGATATTATTTTGCATTTAATATGATTCATTAAGTTTTGCGATTTAAATATTTCATTATTACAATGAAATTAATTTCTAATATTTTATTTATTATCAGATCAATTGCTATGGCTCGATATACGTATTATGCAACGATTTTCAAGCGAAGACATGAAAATAAACGTAAGTATTAAAAATTTCAATTTTTCATAATAGTTCGGAGAGATGAGGCACTCTTATTACTTATAATTTAAATAAATAATTCGTAAATAGATTCGTGAGCCTAAAGACTTTTTGATAGAATATCGTTAATGGTTCAAAAGTTCGTTCGTTCGGATTTGAATCTTAGTCCAGAGAATTAGCCTCGAGAATTCAATTTTTTTTTTCGCGAATTCTATAATAATGCAGACGATCAAGTTATTCCAGTTTTCTCATTCCTTGATCAATGCTTGAGATTTTTGAGAGTTTCGATTGACTTTAAGTTTTAATGACATTGGTGTTTGGATTTAGATATGATCGAAGATCTATTCACGATCATTGAAAATATGCAATCGTTGACGAACAGTCGATGATTTTCGTACTATTTTTTTTTTTTTTTTTGTTTTTTTTTCTCCCCCCAGTATACTTAACCTTACGGCGAAATTGTTTTCTATTATTAAAACGATGAATTAAATAGTTTAAATGTCTTTTCGTTAATCGTAAAGTATGAAAATAATTTTTGATAATTTTTGTACGTGGAAGCTGCGATTGTATACGAAGATTGTCATATAGGATTCACTTGGTGAACGTTGTAACGACCTATGTAATTAACAGCGTGGACTAAGACGAAATGTTTCTGATCTGATTGTAAGTCGAGTCTATTTAACTTTCTCTCGATAACCTTGTGACGGTGTTGTTGGCCATTCAGTTCTCGAAAATTGTACGAAAAACATTGAAAACAAGGTAAATAACGTGGCCTACTTACTCATGTACGTTTCCTTTCATACAAGTCAAGTCAAGTCAATTGGCTTGGATAGTTCTTCGTTAGATGTTCACGAAGGAGGAACATTTAAGATCTCGTTAACGCGTGTGATTTTATTCTTTCTTCAGATTTTCAACGTTGCGTTTATTTATTAACTTTAGACATGTATCGGAGAATTAAAAATTACGTTATGCGCTATTTTAATTCAATAATAATAATAATAATAATAATAATAATAATAATAATAATAAATGATCAAAGGATCTGATTGGGAAGTTGGATTTTGTTTTTTTTTTTTTCTTAAGCAAAGTAAGAATTCAATTTATTTTAATTGCTTTGGTGATTTATAATGAATGATGATTATTATATAATTTAACAAAATGAAACGAATTATTTATCATTATGAAAAACGTTGGAATGAGTTGTGCACTGTGACCAGGTCGGTTCGCTGGTGATCACTAAATTCAAGGGAATATACGAGCGAATACGTACTTGTTCGTAGTAAACAGTAAAAACTCGGACGACTCTCTGGTCGCCATGATCACTGAAATACATTTAATTAAATGCAGGCGTTCGTATTACGAGCAACTTTTCTTGAAGATTGGACACTGGCAAATGGTAGTCTTCAAGGTGTCTGCCAAGGTGACTGTTTTCATTGGTTGTACATAAATCCGTCACTAACGTGAGACCATAAGTTACGATATTGACAAATTCGAGTCACCAAGTTTGATCGCCTGCTTTTTTTCTTTTTTTTTTTTTTTTGGTCTTTCATCGATCTCCTCGCAGTTGACTGATCGATAGTGCGCAACGAGCCTTAAATTGGACTTTTTAGTTTGGTGCTGTTACACGTCGAAGCTCTTTTAGATCTACTAAATTCACACCACCCCCGTTTTACTTAGCACAGGTAAGATGCATTTTTAGACATTTAGTAGAGGGGACACGTCGAGGTAACCAAATGGCTGGCTATGTGACGATTGATTAGGTGACGCATAACTTCGACTCTATTTCCTTGTTTTTTTTTTTTTTTTTAATGGATTTATCGCCTATTTGGACTTCTAAGAATTGAAATTCTTAATCTGCAAGTTTCGAAGAGTAAATGATCTTTTCAAAAATGTTCTGAACAATGATTTTCTTATTTATCTCGTGTAATACATAAGTAATTCATTGAACATTTTCATATATATATAAAGAAGAAATATATATATATATATTATTATTATTTATATATTTTTATATATATTATATCATTTGAAACAAATAAATTCTCGTAAAGAGTCGGGAATACGAAAAGCGGGAGCTACCTGTATTAAAACTATATCTTCCGCTCTAAACACAAATAAAGCGATGAGCGGATAAAACGATAGAGCGTTCTATCTTTTCTGATAGTATACAGTGCATTGGATATGCGCAGCTTTGGATGTCACGATGATTTATCGGGCCGGAAACGAATTCATGTCCAATTATACGACCAACGAATATCGCGCACAGATCGCTGCGCTCGCTTTGCCATTTATTTTCGCGAATTGTTCAATACACACCGCCATGGTTTGCTAAAGTTTTTTGTGCAGCGATCGCGTGTAATCGTTTTTTTTTTTCATGCGTGTTCTTTTTTTGCTTTTTTATTTTTTTTTTGTTCGTTTTGCCTTTTTTGCTTTTTTTTTTGTTTCTTTTTTTCTCCATATAACAGGTCGCCGATAAAATTTCACGATTTGCACCACTGATTGACAATCATACGGTATTCTACTACTCGGTCGGCGGACTCGACAGTTCTAGTGTGAATTTTTTTTTTTTTTTTTTTTTTTTTTTTTTTTTTTTTTTTTTTTGGAATTTCGACGAGTGTCGAGGAAAACTTTTTTTGTACGATCGATATGTTTTCGTCGTCGATTGACTGTTAGCCTCTTATTCGATTTTAAGCTTTTTATGAAAGTTGTCTCGAACGTTCAATCGGTTCGATCTAGATGGGTTTTCCGCACCTAACGTTAATTAGGCTTGTACTATTCGACGAGTCATATATGCCGAGAACTACAAATAATTATTATTGTCACGTCGGACGTGCATCATTCGTAAAACCGGTTAATCCGGTTAACGCGAAGCCTCCCGGCGATCGAGAGGCGCTCTCGGTAAAAGGCCATCGCGATAAACATGTCCAATTTTTACTTAAGTTACCCGCAGCGCTCTTGGATTAAGTTCGCTTCGTACGTTACATCGCAAATAATTTTATTTAAGGTCCCCTCACGGCCGTTTCTCAAAGTGTTCTCTCACGCGTTTCTCCGTTATTAAAAATGAGACAAAATGATGCTGGATGTCGAGCCAGTAGGATTTGTCCGATCATCGAAGGTTCTTTTCGTTCCACCTAACAAGATATCTCTTTTTTGGCTTTATTACGAGCAAAAGCGATCAGTAAAATCGAAAAGTCGATGGCGAAGTTAACGAGTTTGCAGAAAGTTTATATATCTACATTGTCAACGCTTTAAATATAAGTATACATACACAAACACATATACTTATAGATAGACCTAGGCATATATATATATATATATATATATATATATATTATAAATATATATACCACCTATATGTGTATATATATATAGATACATGCATAAATACATAAGTCACGCTAGCGAGGGGAAGAAAGGCTAAGAACACGATAAGCTTCTCCGACTTAACTAGTTAACGATAAAAGGAGCGAAAAGACTAATCGGCACGCGTCGCCTGGTCCATGAATCAGAGGTAACGTCGGCATTGAAAAACAAGACAGAGTGATTTCTTTTTTACGCGCGAAGAAGAAGAGTGACGAGTGGAGGGGGTGATGGAGCTAAGGGGGGTGGGAGGGAGGGAGGAATGAATGGATGGAACTCGCGTGCGAATCACGAATACGTCCTTTTCGTTGCGGTAAATGCGAGTAGACGAGAGAGGAGAGATAGATAGATAGAGATAGAGATAGAGAGAGAGAGAGAGAGAGAGAGAGAGAGAGAGAGAGTGGGGCAAAAGAGATAGAGAGAGAAAGATAGATAGGCAAAAGATAGAGAGAGAGAGAGAGAGAGAGATATGGGAGAGGGAAGAGAACGAAATGGCTCTCGGCTGCCGCTACCAGACAAAGAAGCCCGTCAAGCACGATGATGGACGCCTTCATGAACGACCCTACGGAGCCCCGTACATCACTTTTATTACCGCCGTCCTCATTTTCATATTTCATATTTACATTTCTAGACCGCCGTAAATCAGCGAATTTATGGGTAATTAGGCCTTTGTGCCGCGTGGACCCACCGAGTCAGTCGTAGAGAAATCGGGGGTGGAGCGAACCACCCCCTTCCCTTTCTCCTCTTCTTTCTCCTCCTCCACCTCTTTCTCTTCCTCCTCTTCCCCCCTTCCCACCGCAGAGAGCGTCGCTTATCGAACGATATGGTACTCTCTCTTTCTCTGTCTCTCTCTCTTTCTCTCTTTCTCTCCTCCTGGCTTATTTCGCGACTCGAAACTACCCTTCCGCTCTCTTCTCACGGCCAACCTCATCCCCTTTCTTTATATTACTACCATCTCCCTTTCGAAATCAGAAACAAGGAAAATGACTCTCTTTCTTCCTTTTCTTTCTCGAGAGAGGATTTCAAAGTTCGGACTTGGAGTCTATCTTTGGGAAACCTGGATCTAAAGAAGATTGGACCGGTAGATTCGGATTTATTTAGCCCTAGTACTTTGTGTAGAAGTTTTGTCTAACGAGGAATTCTTTTACAGTTTTCTCTATGTGGATTTTCAGGTGATGGTGACTAACTATGTAGAGTGGTAATTTCTTCTTTTGAAAACATTCTTTATCCATTCGAAAGTCTTAATGGTATTTTATTTATTTTCAAGTAGACATAAGCATATTGTAAAATTTATATCGTTCGTAGAACCCAACTGGTCTTTTGACTTTCCAATGGATTAAGTGGAGAGGAAAAATGGAAAATGATAATACCACCTAGATGTTATACGAGATGCGTTGGACGCGTTTAGCCCTCCATGTCATAAAGATCCTCGTTGATACTTAACAGTGCGTTTTAATGGGGCACGCAGGTGCGAGTACATCTTGTCGTCTACTTTCCATTCTTGTCGCGTACGTTAAGTATCTGATAATGATGGTTTACAATGAAATGGCCAAGTTCCCTTCTTCCATCCATTACTAGTTACTTTCCCATACCTATTACTTCCTCTTCACAAGAACGTTCATCCTAAGTGTTGATCGTTAACAATGTCGGATGCAGACGTTCAAAGTCGATATACCATAAAATTATTTTGTTCTTCGCACGATAATAATCGTACAGCAATTTAATAAGATTATTAGGGGAAAGTTTTTTTTTTTTCTTTTTTTTTTTTTTTAAATATAGTAACAAGCTCGCCGTTCAGCTTAATTATCTTAATCCGTCGACTCCGGTTTGTATCGCTTTATTAACTAATTTTGATTCTTCGCTCTATTCATGTTTATCTTAACAGAGAAGAAGAAGAAGAAGAAGAAGAAGAAGAATAAGAGTAAGAAGAATAAGAAGAGGAAGAACATCTTTTAATATCATTTTGAAAATTTCCATTTGTAGTATACCTACTAACTTCTGTGTCTGAAAACAAGAGAGGAGCAAAGAGAAATATTCTCTTATCTTTATTGTCTTATAGTTTGGGACAAGTTACTTTCAAGAACAGAAGTATCGAAAGTCTGAGCGTAGCAACCATGTACTACACTTTAGCAGCGGAAGTTTAAAATTTTCTTTGATTTTATTCTCAAGCGGTATAGCATTTCGAGGATTCCCAATGGTTGTAAATAATATAAACTAGAAATCTTTTCTTTTTTTTTTTCCTCTCTTCAAATGTGATATTAAAGTACGATAGATGCTAAATAATAATTTTTGCGAGAATAAAGAATTTTATTTCAATGGCAATTAAAGAAAAAAAAATATATATATATATATATATATATATATATATATATATATAAACACTGTTAATGGCATATCGTAGAAACTCATTAAGTTAGTTTAATTTTAATGAAATCGAAATATGTTGAGGTTATTATAACCTAGTTTCTGCGAGTCATAAGGCGATCCGTCCCTGCTTTGTAGTTTATAGAACTTGCAGTGAAATGGTACGTGCACGACAAGCCGGCGACTGGTGGAAGCTGTTAGTTCGCTTCATATCTTAATGAGACCAGCTTGTCGTTTAAACTCTACCTACCCGAAAGGGTGCCTGAGACGTGCAAATCAGAGGAGAGATTCTCCCTAAACCCTTTAATTAGTGCTCATAAATTGTGACGATATAAGTCGATAATGCTCTTTGTGGTTAATTTATGTTATCTTATTACAAACATACATAGCTAGAGGAATTTCTGAATTATTTCAAATCATCGATGTTTTTCTTCAAGCATTTATAGTATTGAATCGCTAAAATCTTTTCAAATAGATATCATATAAACTCGATTAGATATTTTCTATGGAATAGGGGATAAATAATAAACGTATAAAATGAATATTTATTTTTCAAGGAGTATTAGTCTTTCGTGACTTAACATTAGAGAGTTTTCATAATTTAAGAAAGTGGAATTAAAATGGGGGAAAAAAAAAAAAAAAATAAAAAAAAAAATAAAAGAAAAAAAGAGAAAAGGAAAAAAGAAAAAAAGGAAATGAAAGAAAGGAATATAGGATTATTTGAAAAAATCAAAGTGCGTAAAGATGGTGAAACATTTCTAAGGAGTAGACGTAATGTGCGTATATTTACTTTAGTACCCACCTGTTGCGGTAACCCAGTTTCTTACGCACACTTACGGCAAACTTTTTAAACTTGCCGGCAATCCTTTTAAGTTCTTCAACATTATATGATATTTAAAAGGATTGAGTTATAATGCAGAGCGTGAACATTTGTTTTCCCTTTTTCTCTTTTTCTTCGTTTCCTTCCTCTTAGATTCTAAATAATTTGTAATATTTTAAAATTTTACATGCCTATACGTAATTACGTTTATTAAGAAGATCTTTTTTCTTATTTCTTCTTAATATTTCTCCCTTGTAAAATCGATAATTCCTTTCCTCATTTTTTGAATATCTTGATCAACGAGAAAAAAAGCTAGTATCGTTTTTATTTTAATTTAAAAGATCGACGAGTTTTTCAATATTTGCTTTTTCTATTGAGCGTTATAACGCAGTCAATTTATTTCCGTCATATACCTTTTACGAGTAAAATAAAATTTATATTGTTTAATATTTTTATTTCGACGAAATTGATTTTAATTTGTAAATATAATTGTATCGACAGAAACGATGAACGAAAAAATTTCATAGAATTCTCAATAGATGGCCTTCCGATGCAACGCTGCATTCACAGAACTTTGTCCATCGTTGAATTTAGGAAATATATATACATACATACATACATACATATATATATATATATATATTTATTTATTTATTTATTTATTTATTTATTTATTTATTTATTTCTTTATTTATTTCTTTTTCTTCATTGTAATTTAATAATCAAATAATACAGTGACGATAATAGAAGAGATCTAAAATTCGATCTGTCTATCAAAATATTTAATTTCCATAGCCATGTTATATTTACGTATAAAATTATGAATAATAATTTATCGAATTTAATATCAATATAAAAAGAATATATATATATATATATATATATATATATTCCAAGATATATATATATATATATATATGTATATCTTGGAATAATTATTAGAAATTCACTTTTCATTCTCGTTCGTATCGTATCTCAAATCTCTTTCGGACTGATTCACCCATAACAGAATTCGAACAAGTTAGCAAAGTAGCGGAGACATAAACAAGAGAGGATATCGGCTTCGTATTTCCTCGAAGTAGAAACCACCGAGTCCGATCGAATTCGCAGCTTGCATTAGCATACAATCGCCAGTTGCATTCGATCTCGCGCTCTGCATCTGCGTTGCACGCATTTCCTTCCGTCCCTTTCGTTCCTCCTGTCCCTACTCTTAATGGCGGGGGAACACGTTAATTCATTGTATGTTTAATATGGAAGTGACCGTTCCGAGAGCACGATTCGTTCAATTTCTTTTTCTTCCTTTTTTTTCCCCTTTTTTTCTTTTCTTTTTCCTTTTTCTCTTTTTTCTCCTCTGTTTTTTTTTTTCTTTTTTTTCTTTTTCCTTTTTTTCTATTGGTTACAACGAAGGAAAGACGAATGACAGAAAAATAGAGAGAAAATGGGCGAGCGAGAGAGAAAGAATGAGTCAAGGGTAGAGAAGAGAGACAGACAGAGAGAGGGAGAGAGATAGAGAGTGAGAGAACCAGAGGGAAAGAGAGAGAGAGAGAGAGAGAGAGAGAGAGAGAGAGAGAGAGAGAGAGATAAAGTAACGAGACAACACAGACATGGCGCGACGCGTCATAGCACGTGCACGTGCATTGATACCGATATTTATGTTCGCCAGTTAATCATGTCAAAATCGTTTGATTTGTCGTTGGCTTTTATGGAGGGGAATTAAAACGTTCATTTCGCCACAGACACTCGCCAACAGTGACCGTTCCGTTGGTGTCGCTCGTTCTACGTTACTATCGTAACGTGAGTTATTCTCTCGACAGTTTTCACGGTAGCGAAGAGAGGGATCGTGCCGTTTTTGATAGCGAAAGGAGCTTTTTGGAAAATTAGCCTTCCTCCACCGACCAATCGCACGCCCATCCGCCGGCCTGCCTCGTCCTCCAACGTCCACGCCAATCACGAACGTGTAATTAAACTATTTTCTTTCGTTTTTTTCTTTTTATTTCTCTCTTTTTTTTTTCTTTTTTTTTCTTTTTTTTTGGGCACCTCTCTCTCCCGTTTTCTTTTTTATTTTATTTATTTTTCTTTACTTTGCGCTAACTCTGTCTATCCATAATTTATATCAATGAAAAAGGTTTGCTTTTTATGTAACAAACATAAAGCTTTTTGTTTTATACGTATATATATATATATATATTTTTTTTTTTTTTTTTTCTTTTCATAACAAGAATGCACTTATTTTTAATTTGTATATAACAAGAATTATGTTTTTTGTTAAGAAAAAAAAAACAAAAAAAAAAAAAAGAAAATTAAAAGAAATAAGGTTTCAAAGTTTTATACATTAAGAAAAATAATTTCTTTTTTGTTTTTTGTTTTTTTTTTTTTGTAATATAAGTACGTACGTATATCGGATGCATACCAAATCGACAAAGAATTTCTTTCAATCTACTATTTCTTATACAAGACCTCTTTTATTTCTTCTTATCTCGATGAGGTTCCGAGGAGAGAAATACTTTGATGAAAGACTCACGTACAGACGGTATTGTCGTCCTGGGTTCAGTAATATACATAAAGCTTTATTGCCATCGTTTCTGGAAACTTCGCTGATTGTATTACCGAACGAGAATCGTATCTGTTGTGTCATGGCAATTCTCAAGGAGGTGACCTGATCTATCCCTGTCTCCTTGTTCTATTATATTTTTCCTTTGCACTATTCCTAGATCAGCGCTTTATTTTTTCTTCTTTTCTTTTTTTTTCTTCTTCTTATTCTTCTTCTTTTTTTTTCTTTTTTTTCTTTTTTTTATAATTTCCAAAAAATCATCGCTTCATGATATATCCTTTGAAAACGTTCATGTTCGTAGAAACTTTAAAAGGAAATAACGTGATGGGAGTATTAGAAGATGAGAGTTTTATTTTATAATGAGGGAAAAGGTGAAATTTAACTATTTAGATCACGTCGAGTCCTTCTTATTCGTTCTTCCTTTGGCACAGTAAGATACATAGGTAGTCAACTAATTAATTGACGTCTATTGCCTTTGTAGACGAGACGTCAGAAACTCGAAGACGGACGCCGCGAGGTTGGCGTTTGCGGCTATGTTGCGGAAAGGGAGAACCTTTGTCGTATCGAATCTTACCTTCTCTAAGCTCTTAGAAGAAGATCACTTTGACGTTCAAAGCTTAACACGACTACGTCGATCTTCAACTTTCGTTAATAGACATCAGGATATACTTTTGTCATGCGTCTAAGTGCTGCCAAATTAATAATCAAAGTCTTCCTTTGTTAAATAGACATTTGAAGTGATTATTGATGGAGAATTAATAACGAGAAAGTAACGAGAAGGAACGATTAATAGTAACGATAAAAATAATAGGATCTAATTCGATTAGATAATCACGATGGATAAATACGAAGAGAAATAAGAAAAGAACTCGAAACTAAAGAGTCCTTTAGTCGTCGTGGACTGAATGGTGCACCTGTCAAGGAAGTATTCGACCGAGGAAGATCAACGCGCGAATTCTCACGACGAGGACAAAGTTAGTCGGTGGACAGTAAGGAGGGTCCCTGGTGGATCGACAGGCGTCCATCAAGGTGCTTGCTGGTACGTAAGAAGAACATTCAAAGAGAAGGATGAGGTAATGGTAAGAAGAAGAGGGAGAGCGAAAGAGAGAGAGAGAGAGAGAGATTGAAAGAGAAAGAGAGAGAAGGGAAAAAGACGGAGGAAGTTGTAGTTCGAAAAGGAAGGAGACGGAAGGCTGACGAGCTGCTTGGCTCTTCTTCTTTACCCTAGGGACCGAAGAGAGATAGAGATAAAGAGAAAGAAAAAGAAAAAGAGAAGGAGAATGGAGAAAGAGAAAGAAAAAGAGAGGAGGATTGATGGAAAGAGAGGAGAACAAAGAAGGAAATGAGGGAGATAGAGAAGCACCGGAAAGGAGTGAAAAGGGAACAGAGAGAGAGAGAGAGAGAGAAAAGGTGGGGAGCCCGAGAAAGGGATGGAAGAGCGAAGGCGGCGGAGGCAGAAGCAGCCGGCATCAGCTCGGTCCGCGCGCTTCTATCACGTCGGGCGAACGGGCGGACAGCTCGGAGGCGATTTGTCTTTCATTTCGGGCTAATTTATTGCGCCCAGGCAGCTTTCTTTCTCTGTCCTTCCTTCTTTCTTCCTCTCGTCCTGCGCTGAGCGTCTCCCTTTCCCCATCTCTCTCTCTCTCTTTCTCTCTCTCTCTCTCTCTCTCTCTCTCTCTCTCTCTTTTTCTCTTTCTCTCTTTCTCTCTTTCTCTCTCTAGCGCTATTCTCGACTCCGCACCATTCAGCCACGCCCCACCCAACTAATGTCCCACATAAAACTTGGTATCAGCGATCCTCAAACGGGGATTTACAATCCCTTCAAGCGCCGCTGTCACGATAAATCCTCGAGGGCGACGTCGATATATCTCGCGCGCGAATACTTCTGTCCCTAATGGATACCCCCTTGGTACCATACAAGCTCGTCGTTGGAGTCGAAACCAGTCGGGATCCTTCGTATATCCGTAACCGAGTCGAAAACCCCTACGTGTCCCTCCACGACGATCGACGGACGACGACGAATGCATCCTAACGATCTCTCTCTCTCTCTTTCTCTCTCTCTCTCTCTCTCTCTTTCTCTCTCTCTCTCTATCTCTTCGTCTTCGTTTCCTTCTTATTCTTTTGCTTCTTCTCTTGATTTCTGTCCCGCGTAAATGACTCTCCCTTTTTCTCATCTCTCTTATCAATTCTCGATTTAATTTCCAAATAATTTCGTTCGAAGTAGTCCGGTACAATCGATGATACAGATAAAAGGGGACATCGTATGTTATCGTTCATGTTACGTTCTGCCGATAGCTTTCGCATAGATAAAGAATAGATATAAATATATACATATATACATTTATATATATATATATATATATATATATATATATATATATATATATATAAAACAAGAAGAAAAAGAAAAAAATGGAAATCCAAAGGAGAAGACCTACGTGGAAAACGCATTATCGAGGTTATAACAGCATCCTATTAGACCACTCGTCGCAGACAGTTAATAAGGGTAAAAGCGCGCGTTCGCGCAATTAAGAGCGGTAATAAGCGCCTTAAAGCCAATAAGATGTTTCCTAATGGGACAAGGTAACAGCGTAGGACCAATTATCCGAGGTCGTATTAAAATGCGCGTAAAGAAGGAACGAACATATATAGGTAGACTTTTAACATCGTCGCGGCATCTACTCTCGTATACGCCCAACCGATTTTCTAGATGATCTCGATTACGCGAGTATCAGGAGAAAAAGAGAGAGAGAGAGAGAGAGAAAGAAAGGTATAAGGCATCGATACTTAAGGAAAAAGAAAAAGATATTCTTGCCGCTAGGCTATATCTCGAAGCGTTTAAGCACCGCTAATCCTCAAACGATGCTGGTTTCATACCTCGTGCGTATACGTACCTTTCGATTCCATTAAAACGAAGGGCGCTCTAGAGTAGCCCACCACTATACTTTCTCTTTCTTTTTCTTTTTCTCTCTTTCTTTTTTTTTTTCTCTGAGAGGTCACCATCTTTAGAGAGGGAGAGAAAGGGAGAGAGAGAGGGAGAGGGAGAGAAAAAAAAAGGGATCACGGAACTCTCATTTCTCGTGGTTCGTTTATGCGACCCGTTTACGCGTTAGACTTTACTTCTTTTCTCTTTTCTTTCTTTTTTCTTTTTTTTTTGTTCCTCTCTTTCGTTGTTCGAACGACGACAATATGAATATGGAAGAGAGAGCGCCTCTATAATGCCACTCTCTTGTTTCGCGATCGTCTTTAAACAACGAAGAGGTGTAGGGAAGGATGGCATAAGAGTCAGAAAGAGAAAGAGGGGTGAGAAAGACCGAGAGAGAGAGAGAGAGAGAGAAAGAGAGAGAAAGTGTGTATAACGAAGATGGGGGATATAACGAAAGAGAAAAGGGGGAAGGAGAGAGAGAAAGGGTGGCTTCTTGTCGGAGGCTTTTGGCATAAGTCCTCGTTATGATTCAACGCGCCTTAAGCCGGTCTTCGCGTCGAGTCCGCGGGGTACCTCCTTTGCCTACTCTTACCCTTTCTTCTCTTATTCTCTCTCTCTCTCTCTCTCTCTCTCTCTCTCTCTCTCTTTCTCTTTCTCTTTCTCCCTTTGCTAATTCCGGTCCGCAACTTCCACCTTCTCCTCTTCCTCGCGTCTATTTTCAAAGCACGACGTCAAGGAATATTACGCGGGCGCTTACGAGTCGGCATTTTGCGTGCTACTGGCGTTGGTACATGCCAACGGGCAACGAAGCAGCCAACGAACGACACACCACCGGGATCACGGAGTTACAACGTGCATTCGCTACGGATCTTCGAGTCTACCGGCATTAACTTATCGCGCGTATCTGCGCACTGAACCGCGCGGTCCAATAGACGATGTCGTTTATTTTCCTGCTTACGATCTACCAGGAAGGTTAAGTCGTTTGACGATGCATTCTCCTTAACCGTGATAGGCTCGATTGCTCTCGAATTAAATCAAAGAGAAAAAGTAAGAAGTTCACCGAAGACATTAGAATGCGTTATCGTTTTTTAATCGAGCTTCTACGTCATTAAATCTAGCAAATCGTAGAAATGCTTCTATATTTCTCTTTCTCTTTCTCTCTCTCTCTCTCTCTTTCTCTTTCTCTCTCTTTCTGTAGGCAAAACATCACGTGGAATTCTTCGGCTTACGGTTTATCGGACACGATTCTCACTGTGGTGTACGCTCACCGCATCGCGCGTTTCCCTTTCCCTCGTAGTTCTTCGGCAGGACGTAATACTCTTGGGATATGTGTGTTTGTGGATATGCGTGCACGCCTAACGAAGCGTGCAGCCTCTACCGGACCCACCGGCTCCTGGAACGTTACGGCATCGGTCGTAACAATTATTAACCTGATTGCACCTGATCATATACGCGGAATAACACGCGCGAATCTTCTCTGTACCAGTGTGCGTACGTGTGCCTGTTAAACGTAGGACGCCACGTAGTAGAGGAGAAGTTTTCCAGATAGTGCGGTAAAGAAGGGTAACATTGGTGATACGTGCATGTGAGCGTTGTTGCACGCATTGAAAGGACAACGTTGATGTTACCGAGAGAGGGAGGGAGACCAGGCTAAAGCTTGCGTTTAATCCTGTCGCGGATTCGAGTTTCGGGATTTGGCTACTCGAAGTTACGTTGGAGGGGAGTTTCGAAATGAGAGAAAGAGAAAGATGGAGAAAGAGAAGCGCGGAGAGGAGCTACGCGCTCGTGTATAACGAATCAATTCTGTTTATCTCTCTCTCTCTCTCTCTCTCTCTCTCTCTCTCTCTCTCTCTCTCTCTCTCTCTCTCTCTCTCTCTTTCTCTTTCTCGATTGCGTATAGATAGGGTCGCATTGGTGCGGCACACGTGGCCGGTTGCTCCGTTGCACGTAGGACGCAGTTGCGCGTAGTAGAGAGCTTCGACGAGCCGTCGCTGTTTTACTGTAAGGGGTTAATTGCATTGCCAATAACAGATAATGCAACAATCAATGATTTAGGCGGATGAACGGTAGAGGCGAAGAGGCAGGGGTTGGAGCTCGAGTACGGAACCTCTTCTCTCTCTCTCTCTTTCTCTCTCTCTCTCTCTCTCTCTCTCTCTCTGTGTCTCTATCCCTATCTTTCTCTCTTCCTCTTCCACCTTCATACCCCTTCCTCAGCAACCCCCGTTACGGTAGGCAGCAGCGGTATACGGCCTATATACGTTCCTATGATGTTTGCAGCCGCGGCACTCCCACCCTCTCACTAATTTAAACAGTCCCAGCAGGCTCGCGGCAGATTATCCTAACAATAATTGGCCGCGCTTCCTAAACCGTTCGGGTGTTGAGCACGCAGCTGGAGGACGCGCGATTAGGCGGTGAGAAAATGGAGGCCGGAATGGCTATGCGACAGCGTGAAATGCGACTTTGAAAGGAATCGGTGGCGAGAATCGAGGGTGTGGGAGAAAGAGAGAGAGAGAGGGAGAGAGAGAGGGAGAGAGTGAGAGAGAGAGAGAATGAGAGAGAAAGGGGTGGTAGGATGTAGGTATAGCGCGAATATTACCGTAAGCGATAGAATCTTCCAACGATTCCGCGTTACATCGGGGGCTCGTTTTGAGCGTTGGTGATCGTGCTATTTGGAAAAGCGAGAAATTATCTTGCATTTCAACACGTAAAGGTTGAGTTAGAGATGTTAGTTCTCTATCTTTGAGATATTTTTGAATTTTGATGTTTTTCATATTCTATAACGGCTACATATCATCTAACGTGTATTATGATATGACAAAAATGATACAATCGGGAAGATGAAGGGACGTTAGATTTTATTTTGATAGTCGAAGTAGTTGGATATCTTGTTTGAACGAAGCTCTTGTGACAACAAGCTTCTTCGTTTTGAAAAGAGAAACCGGAAAGACGAAGAAAGGAGACGAGGGGTGGGGTTGGTTCTAAGTGCGTACGTAATACGAGACCCCGTATTTCGTCGGGGCGACGTTTTCATCGCGCAATTTTTCCCGAGTTACCGTCCATATACCGAGAGTTATGTCTGTCAGGGAATTAATATAGGCAAGATTTGTTGTTATTACTGGGCTGGCGCGGCGAGGAGACGGGGCCGCAGCGGCGACGTTGGCGACGGCGCTCGCGGAGGCTTTCTCAGGGCGCGCAGAGTGAAGCCATTACTTACTATAACTGCCGGCAGGGTAGGACGCTTGCGTTCCTGTCAGGCATCCATCATCGCGACTAATGGTTCCACTCTGCTGCCAATAACATCCGGCCATACACTTCCAGCCGGAAACCTCGACGGTGTTACTCCCATTTGGTGTGGCCTTAGTTCCAATCTTCACGAATAAGAGGATGGCTCGGAATCTTTTTCGCACGTTAAACCTTTCGAGCTGGCTATTAGTAATCCTTTTTTTTTTCTTTCTTTCTTTTTTCCTTCCTTCCAGAGACAACACTTGCCGTTTGTAGAAATGTTCCTTTTTATTGGAGAAATTCACGCCAAAACTTTTTGACGAGGTCAACGTTTTTTCCATGGAATTTGTCTTATACTTCGAAGAGAGTCATTTGGTATCGTTAGCCAGAAAGAATTTTGGCGTGTGGTATGTTTGGAATTCTTTGAGTTTCATTTTGTATCACGACGAGATAATGCCGACTTAACCATTTCTTTTTCTTTTTTTTTCTTTTTTGTTATTTTTTTTCTTTTTTCTTTATCCTTTTTTTTCGTTAAGGTCGGCCTGCTGGTGAACGTTCATCGAGACGTTTTTACGGTTGTTACGTTCTGCTTTCAAGTACGGTGCCGCGTGGTCACCGTGTTGCCGGTATTAATTTCTCGTGTTTCCACCGTTTCGCGAAAATGTACTGGTTGCTCGGGCGTTAATTTATACACTTGTGCGAAATGTAAAACGCTCGTGCGTATTGCCGTCTGGTTCTTGAATCCTTTGTAACAACATTAAAGATTCTTTCGTTCATTCATTAAATCGTATTATGTTACACAGGGAATGTGACGCATTTCTATTTCATCCTTTCGTTTTATATATATATATATATATATATATATATATATATATATATAAAACATATATACATATATAGAGAGTTTTATATATATATATAGAGCTATACTTCTTCGTTCCGTCCGTCACGATGCGATGCTTTCAGACAAATGTCATTAAATTTTTAAACGAGAATAACTATCGCGCGTAGAATGTATAATTTGAAATATCAGTGCACTCACATGTTCGGGATATGTCCAGTAGAATGGAAGAGATCTACTTCTGGTATAAATACGCACGTTACAATGAAAATTTTACAATTATACGTTTAATGGTAAAAGAAAAATCTCTCGTACAATGCTGTTTCCACCTTTAATCACAGAAATTAAATTTTAGTGTCATGTTACATGCGAGTGAGTCCAGAGACAGACGTAATAATTTATTTTCATAATTAAATTTCATATTGGACCGCAAATTACTTTTGGATTATGTAATTAATTGCCCATTCCTCGGAACATACTTCTGTAATTTGTATTTTGTTTGGTCATCGATTGTAAAAACACCCTCGCCCGCCAATTTCCGATAATGCCCGAAAAATAATCCGCTGTATCGGTGCACTCGTTCGCATTAAAAGAATTAAATAATTATTACGGATATAATAAATAAATAGTAATCTCTCGGCAGTACTCGTTTTTTATCATGGAGTATCCATTTTCTTCCTCATCGATATTCGTACGATTCGAAATTCGCTACAAATCGGTGCGCGTTCTTTCGCGTTTTTGCTGCCGGTGGGAAACAAACAACTACGTAGACGTTGGCGACCGTTAATGCGTGATAGAAATCAATCATCTAGTGGGAGTGCAACGAGTATTCGAACGGGTGTCCCGGCAGCGAACGTGGAATTTCGATGATCAGCCTTGAACAGTGGTTGCCAGTGCGGCTAGCCGGGAGTGGTTCAGGAATGGAGACGCTTTGATTGCCGGTAAGCCAGGCTCATGTGGACCAGGCTCCGTAGGAAGAGGGGAGAGTGCGTAACAGCAACGGTCAGATAGTTATTGCTGAGCGATTTGATAGGTGGATAATGACGAGTAATGACACACCGCGGTGGGAATCGAAACTACCACCCACACGGCGACCGTATTCTCGTTGCCCATTGCAACTCACCCTCTCTTCCTCTTCCTCATTCATTCTCTCTCTCTCTCTCTCTCTCTCTCTCTCTTGTTCTCTCGCTTGCTCTCTCTTTCTCTGTCTCTTCCCTTCTCCTCTTGTTTCTCCTCGGCATGTGCGTAGCTCGAAACAGTGGCATAACGCGGGACGCGGATGTGGATATGAGATTGCATCATGCATATGCAGCTGCATTTGGCATCGGACTATGCCGGGCCAATCACTGCCGTGAAACTTGATTGTCGCCGATTATCCCCGGTCGATCGACCTAATAAAACGCGAATATTTTGCGACATTACTGCACCGCAGAGCCGCCTTCCCCCATTCTCTGATTTCGATCTTGCGTTTTATGGAGAACGATGGCGCACGATCGATATTGCTCTGCTCGCGTGAATCCACCGATACGAGCTATTTCGACGGCACGGACTTTATGAGCTTTGGCTAAATTTTTTGATATTCCGCTTGGTTGACCGTTACTTAAACAGGACTTTTTGTTTTTCTTTTTTCTTTTTCTTTTTTTGTTATATATGTATATATATGTGTGTATGTGTGTATGTGTGTGCGTGTGTATGTGTGTATATGTTATATATGTATATGTAAAGATGAACTAATCCGAACATTTTTCGGATTTGATCATAGGCAGACGTGTATCTGTTGGTATAAGATTACGTCGAGTTGAGCTGAATCAGGATGGCTCAAAGTAAACTCGTCTGTTTTGAGGAGACTTGGTCGGTTCGTTTTATATACGCTGAGTCGCACTTTGGTCGGCACGTAGCGACATTTAGTATACGGTATAAACGGTCATAAGTATGTGAAGGAGCAGGAAAGGTATGGCTTTTGTTATGCATACGAATTATGGTCGATGTTGGCGATTCGTATTCATTAAATCTAGGTTTACCGTATCTCGTGGGACACGTATACGTATACATACATATACGTAAAGAGAAGGGATGCTGCAAAACACGGTCCGTGTACATTTTTTTGTTTTTTTCTTGTTTCTTTTTTTTTTTTTTTTCCTTCACAGCGCGTACATTTGGTTATATCTTGGAAAAGAAAATTGTCGGTGAAGCAGCCAAGATCGCGGATCCTGGGCGATGATGGCACTCAAGAAAGTCGTGAAGAGTCAGCAGGAGTCGTTATAGAAGCTTACAAGTGGAAAGCAATACCTGTTGCATACGTCAGTGATTTTTCTTACGAAGACTTTCGAAAATGATGGGAACGCCTTGTTACTACTAGGAAGCTAATTCCTCTTTTACGGTTCAGAAATAATGAAAATTTTCTATCGCGAATGTACGAATTTCTTGTTCGTGGAACACGGTGAAACATAATTATCGTCCGGTATCGATATCATCGCAATAACGTGCGCGTACAAATATCGTGACAAATCCACACATTCGTGCGTAACATAGACGGGATTGCATTAGCGTAATGCGTGCCAGGTAATTTTAGTATCGCGAAATAACGAGGGTCCTTTTGACGCGATAATAAATTTCGTCGAGAGCCATTGTTTCCCATTGGATCGCGTTTCGTTTACATTGAACGATATTTCCGGATAAGTGATTTCCTTCGGTTGACACCGATGCAAAAGCGTAACATAGTAACGTATTAACAATGAGTGAATTTAGACGTAACGGGGGAATGGGCACGCCCATTAGAAAAATAATTTATAAAATGAACTCTTAGAGATAATTTTACGCGTACGTAAGACTCGCGAGACGAAAGGAGACATCTCGGGGAAGGAGTTGGCGACGGTGGCCGACGTCGAAGTAGCGGTTATCTAGGCAATTAATATGATTGAGGAGACATCTCTCACGTCTCCGTAATATCCAGCAATGGCCCAAGTTCTGATTGCTTTCCCCGTTCCACTCACGCTTTGCCTTGCTATCTCGAGTGCCATAACCCTTGCGCGCTTCCTTGCTCTTCCCACGAACTCGAAGTTAACGAAACTGAGTTACGGCACCGATGCTCGAGCTATACCAACCTTTTTAACTCATTTTTCTATGTACGAGAGAACGTTCTCGATTCGGTAGCGACAAAAATCAAAGTCAACTTTCTCAGGAGTCCTTTTTAATCGTATCTAACTACTAATAACCTTTTTTTCTTTTTTTCTTTCTTTTCCTTTTCTTTTATTTCCTTTTATATTCTTTTTTTTTCTTCCTCTTACATCCGTTTGATATCTCTAAAAAAAACACACACAATTCTCGCTTCCTTTTCTTACCACTTCTCCCAGACGATAAAAATGGTAAATCGTTAAATGATATGGCATAGACGACGTTATTATCAAGGAAAGGGAAACGTCGTAAGAAGCGACGTCGGAGACCTGTACCTTTTGCGAAGGACGATACTTAAAAGGGTTAGAGACATGGTGGTAGGACGTTTGACGGAAATGCTAGGACGAAGATCCGATTCTTGGCTATGGGGCTCGTATATTGAACGGGGGAGGATTGGTGTAAGGGGTTGGAAGAGCAGCGTGGGTGTCGAATAGATGGAGTCGATGCGTAGTTAGGCATTGGTGTTAGTATGTCCGTGTGCAAGAGAATTGGTGGAAGAGATGAAGAAGAAGAAGAAGAGAGAGAGAGAGAGAGAGAGAGAGAGAGAGAGAGAGAGAGAGAGAGAGAGAGAGAGAGAGAGAGGGTAAAGAGGGTGGAGGGAAAAGAGAAAGAGAAGAGATAGGAGTAGGAGTAGGAGTAGAACAACCATCACACTCAAAGCGCTACGTGACACACCAGCTACGGTTCTTATCTGTCGCCCCCGTTTTCCGCTCCCGTTTTCCGTCCCCGCGGTGCCACGGATTCCAACGGGGTTCTCGCGATAATCCGAACATTCCGTCCTCCCTCCACGTTCACCCTCCACTACTACCACCTCCACCACCATCACTTCCACCACTACCATCATTGACTCTATCTCCTTCTCCTCGAAGCTTCTCCGTCCGCTTCTCCGTCGTTTCTCCGGTTATATCTAGAAATAGAAAGAGAGAGAGAGAGAGAGAGAGAAAGAGTGTACGTGAGAGAGAGAGAGAGAGAGAGAGAGAGAGAGAGAGAGAGAGAGAGAGAGCAAGCCTCCGGGCGTCGGCTTGTATACCTTACAACCGGTATGTGACGTTATAATCGCGCGCGTGTGTTCCCTCCCACTTCTCTTCTCTTCTCTTCTCTTCTCTTCTCTTCTCTTCTCTTCTCTTCTCTTCTCTTCTCTAGAAGCTCCACCAGCCAGTCTCGTGCGCTCGCGAGAGTACGCGAGTCCTCTCTTCTTCCGCTCTATCTACCTACGTATGCAAGCACCGCAGTTTGCGACTACGTCACGGCTGGATCGTAAACTCGGCAGCTCGGAATCAAACGCCCTCGCCCTCGTCGTACCGCGAAACTATGTACCTATATCGCATAGCGAACCAACCACCGAGAAGCTCTCTTCTGTCTTTCTCTTTCTTTCTTTCTCTCTCTCTCTCTCTCTCTCTCTCTCTCTCTCTTTCTCAATCTTCCTCTCTTTCTCTGTCTTTTGAACATGTACTAGAGATGAGCCGTTAGAGACGTTACTAGAGTTTCGTCTCTCTCTCTCTCTCTCTCTCTCTCTCTCTCTCTCTCTTTGTCTCTGTTCTGTCTCTGTTTCTCTCGCGTGCGCGAAGGTTTTCTTCCTATCCACGATACTTTTTACGCGTATACACTACTTTCTGCTTTCTTTTCGATATCTTATTCTTTCGTAATCTCAAACTCTGTGTATATACGTACATAGATACGTACGTACCCATATACTTACTTATATACATGTATATCTATGTATGTATGTATGTATGTAGGTGCTTATCGATCGATGAGAATTCAAGGGAATTTGAAGGATTATTTTGACGCGAATGTAGGACAAACCCGGTCGTAGTTTTTCCTTGGCTCTGGGCCAATCTTGTTCCTTTGCGAAATGGAAGGTTTAAGTTCACGCTGTTTTGTAGGATTAGCCGTAGTACCATTGCAAGGAGAACGGAGCGACCACGTAAGTCGTTTCGAAGCGCTGCTACCAGGCTTGAGAAACGTTGGAAATCGAATGGCAGAAGTCGTTGTCGTTAACTACGTCATGGGTAACAATGGGCCCTTAATGCCAATTGGAGAAGCAACCTCAAATACCAGAAAGATCTTAGAGCCGGTCTTAAACGGTTAACTCGTCCTTTTTCGAAGGAATCATGGTATTATTTCAGTAAGTCGTGGAAAACTCATGGGAATATAGAATTACCTTATTTACAGATTGAAATTATCCTTTGACGATAGGTACGAGGAAGTTTGAGATAAAGAGAAATTTTATTGCGGTGCGTATAGTTTTGCATTAAGAACGACGTTTCATTTCAATTTTATCATTTCTCTTTCGCGGTATAGTGAAAATTGTGTAATAATTGTTGGAAATATTTTCATTGGTTGTAGAAGAGAAAAAAAAAGAGAAAGAAAGAAAGAAAGAAAGAGAGAAAAAAAAGACAAAAAAAGAACAAACTCTTTCTAACGTTTACGAATCCATATCATATAAATGAAACGACGCGAATTAATTTCTATAATTAGTATCTAATTATCTGTTGGATCATTTCATTGCATTCGCATGTTTTGTCGGGTGATTACACAAAGAACGTGTCGTTTCGACGAAACCCCGTCGCTATCGGCTTATTTCATTGTAAATCGGTACCGTAAATCGCTCGAAATTATAATGGAATTCTCGTACCCGTTAACGGTATACATACATACATATATATATATATATATATATATATATATATATATATATATATATATATAGCTAACGTTAACGTAGATTCGAACGATAACGGAGATTTGAATCACGCTTTATTTACTTTATCTGATAAAATTCTGACGACCTTGTGCCGTCAAAAGGGATGGTAGAGGAGGAGACGTGGAGAGGGGAAAACGATAATCCGAATTTTCAATAGACATGTTATTACCAGAGCCAGAGAATATTTAGTCTCGGTCGAAGGCATGTTGCGCGGTAAAAGTGGGAGAAGGGATTGGGTATGGTGGGGTGGGGTGGGTGGTCGTTGGTGAAGTACGGAAGATGTCTTTAATGTGTCTACGTGACACGAGGAGGATGAAGAGAGAGAGAGAGAGAGAGAGAGAGAGAGAGAGAGAGAGAGAGAGAGAGAGAGAGAGAAAGAGAGAGGGAGAGGGAGAGAGAGATAGAGATAGAGATAGAGAAAGAAAAAAAGAGGAAAAAAAAAGGTCTCTCGTCCGGTAGCGGGACGAAGTCGCGCTATTCCCGTTTCTTTCATTACCCTTGCGAAAGACCGAAGTCAAAGACGCGCAAGAAGGAGCTTTTGAGCCCGGAGGGGGCGAACCGGCCGAGACGTAAGGCTCTTTTCTTTCGTATCTCGAATTGCAAATTTTGCCGCGGGTATACGGGACCATGGAAAAGAAACGGAAAGGACGTTAGGAGTAGTATAGCGTACACCCGAGGCACGCGACGACTTCTAAGAGATTCGCGCGCTCTCTTTTTTACTTTACCATGCATAACGTCTCAACTTCCGTTTTCTTCGTTCTTCTCATCGTCGTCGTCGTCGTCGTCGTCGTCGTCGTCGTCGTCGTCGTCTCCTCTTCATCCTTATTTTTTCTTACTTTCTTTTTTTCTTTCTATCTTTCTCTCTACCGTTTCTTACTTTATTTTGCTCTTTTTTTTCCTTCCCCCCCTTTCTTTTTACATTCTTCCCTTCTTTCTTTCTTTCTTCCTTTTTTTTTTTTTTTTTTTTTCTTACTTTTCTCTTTAATTATCAAACAAAAAAAAAAAACAAAAAAGGAACGTCTTGCGCTAGGTCTCGTTCTGATTAACGAAGAAGAATACGTAACTTTTCAGTAGATATCCAGTTGAAACACTGTTTCGACGCACGCACGACGACCGTGAACGGTTTACGCGCGCGTGCTATGCCAGCAAAACTTGCCCGACGGGTGTATAAAACGATAAATAGCCGCGTCACGAGCGCGATAGGGGCTAAAAGGGGTGGTAGCGGAGCGGGGTAGGAGGGGAGGGAGTTGGAGGTGGGATGGGATGGGGTGAAGGAGGGAGGTACGGGGAGAGTGAGGTTCCGTTGGGTGGGGGTGCGGGCAAGTTGTGGAAGAACGACCGACGAGTCCATATAGAAGGATGAGTGTGAACGAGAGAGAAAGAGAGAGAAAAAGAGAGAGAGAGAGAGAGAGAGAGCGAAAAACGGAGAGAGTGAGAAAGATAAAGAGGTGAAACTCGTGGAAAAGAGAGAGCGAGAGGACGAACACATGTCCGTGTCACCGCCGTCTCTCCTGCCTGGATCCCGGAATTTATGCCGGCCAGTGAATCACGTCAAAATTTGATTTGTCGATGGCTTTTATAGCGGCAAGTTATTGCGAGCGTTATGTACAAATTCGGCGCGGTATACGCCGAAGGCTCTCTCTCTCTCTCTTTCTCTCTCTCTCTCTTTCTCTTTCTCTCTCTCTCTCTCACTCTCTGTCCCTCTCTTTCTCTCTCTCAATCTTTCTCGTATCGAACATTTCCACTTTGTCGGCCTCGTAATGTTTTCGAAAACAGAAAAACGGCGAACGAATAATACCGATACGAAGGCGCGCGCGAGAGAGAGAGAGAGAGAGAGAGAGAGAGAGAGAGAACTATCGAAAAAGAAAGAGACAGATAGAGAAAGGGAGAATGACGTACAGTTATCGCGTTACTTTTATCGCGCGGTCGACGGACTTGATCTTTTTGACGGAACGAAACGATCGTCGTTCTCGACGTTCGCGGTCGTTGCGCGGAGAAAAAAAATGCGTTTGGATTTCGCCGGGTGATTCGGAACGTCAACGACAAAGCACCGCTGGAGAGAACCTGTTAATGAACATGACGTTTGATACAAGCGTATGCGTTTGAAAGCTCGTTTGGTATAGCGGATATGGTGACGATGAGTTGAAACAGATTCAGATTATGATTACGCGATCCTCCGAAAACGGGTTCATTATTCGATGCGAGCCCGATAATGAGAGATCGTGAGATCAGTATGATGAGCCGATATATATATATATATATATATATATATATGTATACATATGTATATATACGTATAAATATATATCCATATCGATTCAAAATTTGCGGAAAAATATTTTTTTTATCTTTCCGTAGAAGAGCGGTTAATAAATCAACGAGGGAAATTCGATAGAGCTCGACGATCTTTTACGAATCGTGCCGCGGTCGAAATACTTTTTAAAATCTCCACATATTTATCCGCAAAGTATGAGCGAAATTTTCAAAAGCACCGGCGCAACGGCAGTTAGGTGAAACCAACGAGAGATATACATATATCAAGCGAGCTCAACGAATATATCATTCATAATTTGTTCGGAACGGTTGATTTGTAGCCCGCGACGTGCGGCGTCGAGCTATCCTCTTCCCGTTCCTCCCTCACCACTTTCCCCACTGTCTCTCTTTCTCTCTATCTGCGTCGGTCCACGTCACGCGCCATTCTATCCCTCGCAAGCGTAGATTGAAATTAATACCCAATAATGCTTGTAAATCATTAGGGAAATGCACGAGCCGTGTTAAAACCGTGCTTCCATCCGCCGGTAACGGTGGTCACTCCATATTTGTATAGCGACGCTTTTGCCGACGGAGAGGGTTCATGCGTCGAAGGTCCGAGTTTGCTCGCGATCGCGTTAATCATTTCGTATTATATTCGTTTCAGTTGGGAAAAAAATCCTCGAACGCCGTATAAATTAGGAAAGACGAAATTTTCGATCCCCGTCCAATGAAACGAACTAATGAAATCTAAATGTTTTACTTATCTTAACCGGTGCAATAATAATATCAATAGCAACATGATTATTAAAACATATAATACATAGGTAAAAAACGAAAATGGAAAAAACGAAAAGAGAAAAGGATAGGTTGGGGTCGCGTTTATCCGGTTAAATCGGAGAAAGAGTTGTTCGAGGTGATCGGTAATAACAGGATCGTGGAAACCGCAGGATGGTTCCTCGGAAATCCTTAACGCCTATCGAGAATTCACCGTGACGAGGCTTTTATTCGCGCTGGCTTTTGGAAAGTCCAGCTCGTTTGGAAGCTGCATGCGACGGTCCTCTGTATAGTATTTTCTCGTGTGTGAGGGTGTATCGGTGTTCGGCGCGCACGTTCGCAGTGGGTCGTCGTCTACGTGTGTATCAACGATAGTATCAACGGTATTCCAGTAGCGCCAGGGAGTACCTAATCTCGTGCTTCCTAATGGTAAACCGGGGGTGCTTGCAGGGTTGCTTAGGTGGCCGACACTTGGGGCCGAGTATATTACACTTACTACCGTAGAAGTGATACCGAGCCAATGGGCAAACACAAGTAAATCAAGATTGCCAGTGATTTGTGGTGGCCTGAGTGCCCCGGTGAGTTCGGCCCGTGAGTTTCGTCGTTCCCTGATACCGGAAACGGCCGTTTCGGCCGGCAGATAAAGGTGTTTCCACCGGTTCTACGGTTGTAGGAACGTCGCCGCCGGTAACCGCTATGTTTGCCGTGTCGTCGCTACCTCTAAGGTGTTCCCAGGTGCACGCTTAATCGCACCGAATAGATCCTGGAGCGTAGACGCAACCGACGCCGTGGAGAATTATTTCCGGGCTTTGCTAAGGGTTTACTAGGATACACGAGAAGGGAAGTTCTTAACCAAGAACGTTTGCCGATCGTCGTTTCCTTTATCAGATTTTTAATGTCGATCGATCTGACACACCTAAATATATCTTTATCTTATTCGTAACGTCTTTGTATTTATAAATCAAAGAAAAAGCGATACGAAGGAATCAGGAAATAGAGTTCATTCAGGAACCATCTTGATATCGATGGTCGACACACTTCTTCCGTCCGAATGCAAAGTCTAAAAGTTCGACAAGGAGACGCGCGTACGTGCAACAGGTGGCCCATAAAGCGTGCACATCCGTTTATCAAGGACGAACGAGTGCATTCGTATTGACTGATGGGTGTTAAGGTCCATTGTAATGGTGACAGGATCCGTGCGCATCAGCCTTAAATCCGTACGACAATCTACCGATTGCTCGAATTCGTATCGACCTTCGTACGTGTATCGAACGGATGAAAGAATATATCGACTTTATAATCTCTTTTTATCTAGAAGATTTAAAGTACTATCGAAAAGTGATAATAATCGTTTTAATGTAATAATTATTAGAAAAAAGTGACATGTCTGTATGACATGTCTTTATGCATGTCCGTTCGAAATATTATGAATAAAAATATCATAGGATTTAATTTATGTCAAAAACTTTTCCGGTCCATATCATTCGTCAGTAGAATCGAATATACATTTTCTCAGATATATGAACGGTAACATCGGTAGATCGTAATATCTAAATTATTCTACGGTTTACGGTTGAAATTCTCTCGGTTCTCCCAGCTATGAGACATAAATTTGAAAGAAAGCGAGAAGGGGCCGTAGGTCGGCCGATCTGGTTGGCGTTAACGAGAAAGAGAAAAGAAACTTTTATTAGCGAAGTGTCTAATTAGGTACGTTTCATAGCGGTGTTTGGGGAAACGCAGAAGCACCACCTTTTCGTGGAGGCGGAAACGTTGCCGAGTCAAAGAACGGAGGTTACACCTCAGCGAATTTGCAGACAAGGTGGGCCCAGCGAGGCTCTGTATCATGGCCCCCGTGGCTTGCCCCACGACGATAGTAAAAACTTTTACAGTCCTTATAATTATGGGTAATTCACGGTAATTAACGAGGCTGGACGGAGTCACGCCGGCAATTTTCTGAGTAATATTTCTACGACGATAATATCGCGCTTTCCTACGGTAACGGTGCCCTCGCAAACACCCGCGCGCCATTACCTTCGTCCTCGCTCGCTAGCCATCCCCTCTCCTCTTCTCCTCCCCCCGTATCTCTAACCACCCTCTATAACCGCGAGTATCAGGATTAAGAGTTCTCGTTCTTTGTCCTTCGGGGATTCTTCGATCGAACGATGCTTGTACGACTGCCTCCCTTCCCCGATCTACCATCAAAGAAGTTCGCCAAAACTTTCTTGCGGTACCGATGAAAACGGGGAACGACGTTATCATGATTTATTGGATTTTTCGTCTGTTATCTCTAATATTCGAAATATCTTTTGCTACTTTCGAGATCGGGTGTGTTTCTTTGATACAGCCAGAATATATGTTGAAAAACATGGCAACCGGAGAGGATCTCCACGGGTTTTGTGGGAATGCCGACGTCGTTAGTCGAGAAGAAAGAAACGTAATTCTAAGCACGAATAGGAATTATACATACGTCGTTATAAATACAAAGGAACTCCTTAATTTGCCACGACTGCATCTCCATTGCACAGAGGACTAGATATCAGTCCGTAAGTGCATGCCTCGTACCGAGATTACCCAAGATATTCAAATAAATTCTCTATCTCTCTTTCTCTCTCTTTCTCTCTCTCTTTCTCTCTCTTTCTCTCTTTCTCTCTCTCTCTCTCTCTCTCTCTCTCTCTGTCTCATACCCTCGTACGATCGCGAATAGGAGGAGGTATGCTCCGGCAGATTTGCGAGGGACTTCGGCGAACTCTTTGGACGCACGAGCGGCAATCTGCAAGGATCTCATCTTCGAATTTATTTTATCGTTTCTCCTGGAAATGACGTTCCATAACGAGACATAAATTCAAAAAGTCGGGGTAAACAGGACCGTACGTAATGCGCTCGCGTCGCTTCCTCCGCGAATACTACGTCCGTTCGAGTTTACAGACCTTACCCGGACAAATCGATGACGTGGACCCGTGCACCCCTTTTTAATCGTATTAGTTTCCTGTTTATGACTATGTTAATACATTTCTTTGGTAAACTTCTCAACTAGATCGATCGCATTTTCTTCGAACGTATTTTATTTTGTTTTTCTCTTTTTTTTCCTTATCCTTTTATTTTTTTTTCTTCCTTTTACGTTTCTGAAGAGGAGGAACATTTTAACAAATCGAAGATTATCGCGTTAAGCATTGTAAGTAATGGAATCGCCATGGTTGGCAAACGCATGAAACTTTTACATCGACGATAAAACGTCAGCTCTTTTTCGCGCAATTTTGAACGGAACGTTACGAATAAACTACCTTGCTTTTTCATGAGAAGTCTGGGCCCGGTAATTCGATCGTTCGTATTCTCTGGCCAACCCCAGGGTTTCTCGACATCGGGCGATTGCGATTTCGTAACAGTCGCGACAACGATTCACGACGATATTCTAGAGATCGAAGAGATTCTAAGGCTCTTTAATTTCGACGAGGGATTACTGTTGGAAGATTTCGTATTACATCGGTTTTTAACTTGTATACCTCTAACCGATCATCACTTGTATAAATCAACTCAAGCTCATCGATGAAATCTTTTTACAACGACTATCATATCTATTTTCTTTCTTTCTTTTCTTTTCCTTTTTTTCTTTTCTTTTTTTTTTTTCTTTTTTCTTCAATATTAAATCTATCAAATCACGTTATATGATTTAGGAAAAAGGATAAATATTCACGAGGATGTTTTAACGATTAATTCGTCGGTATTGACGATGGCTGTTCATAAGGATCGAAACATCAAAGATAGCAGGATGCAACTGTGCTAGAAACGGTCATCGAATTTCTAATGTTTTCTCTTTGGAATCAGTGCGAGTATTTCTGCGATTTCACGGATGGTAAGACTAAGGGTGGTAATTCGATCGTTCGTATTCTCTTGCCGGTCAACGGGCGACAACAAGAACGCGCGAGCGCGCTCCTGCAACAACTACCGTTTCGACCGGGCATTTGACGATATGTCCTAGATGGTTCGACAGCCTTTTCCCTTCCGTTGAACCCATATTCCCCTTCTTTTTCTTCTTCACATACATATCAGAAGAGTACACGGTCTTAGTCGTACGGCGAGCTGAACTCAGCCCTCGTGGGGCTCGAGTCGGACTCTGTCTCTTTCTCTCCACGAGTACTCGAGGGGTTTGGAAAGAGTGAGAGCGAGAGAGAGAGAGAGAGAGAGAGAGAGAGAGAGAGAGAGAGGGAGGGAGGAGGGGATGGGGTTAGCTGCCAGTGGCGCTGCCACCGCTACTACTCCTACTGCTACTGCCTCATGCTGCTGCTGCTGCTGCTGCCGCTGCTGCCGCTGCTGCTGCTACTGCTACTGCTACTGCTTCTACTGCTACTGCTGCTGCTCGGTATAAGCCAGTGCGCGTCAATAACCGTCCATCAGATGTAATAGCTCCCCGAGACACATCGGTTGCATTTAAATGGCTGCTTAGCCGACTCTGTCTCGACGCCGACGTGGATCTATGGAATTCCATCAAGCTCCACGGGATCCCTTATCGTTCTAACCGGGTCGTCGCGTCTCGGTCCAAGCATCCCCTCGCTACTCTTCCATCCGTACCTACCCTTCCTCGGTGGCAGCACTATTTTCTTTGCCGTTCGCAAGGAGCACACTCTCGCGGTTACTTTTTTATCCTTTTTCCTCGGGAACTGAGCTAGGACTTCGCGTTTCTTTTCTCGACCTTCATTCTTATTTCTTTTTTCCTTTTCTTTTTTCTTTTCCTTTTTCTTTTATTCTTTTTCCTTTCTCTTTTTGCCTCGTAGAAATCCTTTTAACCTACCACCCTATAGACGAACGTGTGAACGCGCGGGCGTCCAATCTTTCGATAAGATTATCGTGATACCTCGAATGAAAATTAGATTAGAATTTTTCTTTATTTTCGTGAAATAAATAGTCACCCGATTAAATATATTAACGTACAAATATGTATTTTCGATTGGATTTATTTTTCTTTCTTTTCTTTTTTCATTGATTTTTTTTTCTTTTTTTTTTTTTTTTTTTTTTTTTTTTTTTTCAAATTGGATTTAAAATTACAAAGGAAGAACAGTTTACTCTGGTCTACGGCTTTTAAAAGCTTTAGTTTTAATTCTTCACGTTCCGCTTATTGTACGGGAACATCGTTCGATTCTTGGTCCCTTTTTACTCCGAGAGATCGAAGAGTCACGAAGCAGAGGGTTGGAGTCAGGGTAACAACCGACGGCACGGGGTAAACTCGCTGACTGCGAGGTTCCTTGATTGGCTCCATCCGCAGACCTACGTGCTCGTCACAACAGTTCATTCTGGGGGTCCCATGCTCTCCACGCTGCCTTTACCTCCCGTCCACGTACTCTCTTTGACTCCCTCTCCCTCCCTTCCTCCCTCTCCCTCCCTTCCTCCCCCTCTCTTTCTCTCTCTATCTTTATCTCTTTCTGTCTCTCTCTCTCTCTCTCTCTCTCTCTCTCTCTCTCTCTCTCTCTCTCTCTCTCTCTCTATATTCGGCCTTCGAAATATCAAACTTACCAGGCAAAACGTTTCCCGCACCCTACTACCCTAAGCTTTCCCTATTCACCAACTGCGGGAATTCGAGTCGCTAACTAACCCCTTAACGCGAAAACGAGTCGAGTTAATTGCTACCGGCAGCGAACATTGATTATGCAATTAATCTTCTTCCTTCAGCAATTACAAGATCAAGGATCCTTCATTAGAAGGTAATTTCAAACACGTAAAATGTTGTTCTCCCATTTTACCGTAGCAAAATCTAAGAGGGAGGGAAGGGGGGAGGGGAAGCCGAAGAGGTGATAGGGACATTGTTTTATTAAATTAAGATAAAACCGATGGGCGAGGAAGAATAATATCACGGTAGTTGATCGAGATCTATCGTGTAATCGCGTATCGAGCGTACCTTAACTTTTCCGTTATTGCACGATGTATAATAATTTGGTGGTGGTTCACGATGGGCAAGCCTCTCCTTCCAATTCTACCATTTTCTCATCCAGAGGTTGGGACTTAATCCCTCATGGACGACGGCGACGAGGTTGCAGGGGTTAGGCGTGCCCATTTTACCCATGGCATAGCCGTACGGATAGTCGAGAGAGAAAGAGAGAGAGAGAGAGAGAGAGAGGGAAAGCGAGAGAGAGAAAGAGAGGAAGGAATAGAAGTAAAGAGAGAAGATAGGAGAGAAGGTAGGTGGATGAGAAAGAGAGAGAGAGGGAGAGAGAGAGAGAGAGGACGAGAGAGAAAGGGTAGCTACAGGCAAAAGGATCTGCATGGCGGCTCCACCGCGTCGCAAATCACTTAAACTGCGGCTGGAGGTACGCGAGGGCGAGCTTGGCTCTAGGAGGGGGAGGGTTCTGTGGATGGTCGAGAGACTGGAGGAGGAGAAAGGAGGAGGAGGAGGAGGAGGAGGAGGGTGATTATAAGACCGCTCGGGGTTGCTGGCTAGCGAGGTAGTACCATCCGTTATGACTATAAATCTAAGATAACAATAACGTCCCCCTCACCTCCTCTGCCTCGTTCCATCCACCCACGTTCTCTCTCGCGCACAACCTCTCCCTATCCCTCTCCTCATGCTCTGGGTGCAGCTTCGCCACCCACCGCTCTGACCTCTCCTTCTCTCTATCTCCTTCTCTCTCTCTCTCTCTCTCTCTTTCTCTCTCTGTCTCTCTCTCTCTCTCTTTCTCTCTGTTTCGCTCTCTCGAGCTTGTTCTCTTGCCTCCGCGCGAGACCGTTTGTCCGGCAGAGGCATTAATGCCCGCCTGCGCCGAGCTACTCACCGGCCATTTGATGCACGTGGCCTAGCTGCCCGCTCGTGCAGCACACACGTCATCGTATCGACATTAACGCCTCGGCATGTCTATCGCCGTTGACGAAGCTAACGACGATATAAATGAGACGATATTGAAAATAGGATCGTTCTGTTTGGATTAGAATTTAGAATTTCGAGAATATCCGTACAACGACTTTCTATCTCTCTATTTTTCTCTTTTTTTATATATATATATATCTCTCTATCTCTCTCTCTCTCTTTCTCTTTCTATCTTTTTTTTTTCTAGATGATCGAGATTAACAGTTCGATACATTTACAGTTTCTTAATAAAGCTGTCTCTTCGTGTTAAGTATATTTGAGAGAGAAAGAGAGAGAGAGAGAGAGAGAGAGAGAGAGAGAGAGAGAGAGAGAGAGAGAGAGAAAAGGAAAAGAAAAGAAAATAAGTAGTTTTGTCTTTGGACCAGTTTCTTCTGTTTATCTTGCTTCTCGATGTAATTATACGATGATCTTCTAGCTAGGTTGTTTCAACTCGAATCTCGCCGCGGAGAGACTTAAATCGGACTAACTTTCTGGGAAATATAATCCTCGGGATGGTCGTTTTATTTGTTTCTCGCGCAAATGTATCGACTACTATGAACCGCGCAGCTGCCCGCTCGAAATGGACCAAACATAAAATATACATATTTCCTGCACTCGGCGAATAAGAGAAAAGGAAGAGAGAGGAAAATTACTGCTTTTGGCAAGAAAATACGAATACCATGCATTTAAATTCATAAAATTTACACGGGGTCTCGTTTGTTCAATTTAAATCGAAACGCGTTCTTTCTTATCACAATGTCCAATAATCGTGCTAACGCACTTGCTTTCTCGCGATAAAAGTCGATCAAGGATGTCAACAAATTAAATCTCCCAATGGTTTTACGAAAGATTAAAGAACTTGCTTGAATTGTTACTACGAATCGCTACTTCCGTCGAATCCCGGCCTTGGGAGTTTGGTTGATTCGCGACAAGGTTAAAGCTCGAACGCGTAGCGACGCTTTTAATTGGGCTTAATGCCGTAAACAGGGAGGGCGTTAATGAAAAGTACCTCGACGCGACATTACTATTCGGTACATTAAGTCGGCAAATGAAATTCACAATCGATGACCGCTCTGTATCGTCGGCGAAAGAGTAATAATGTATTGCGATAAATATGTATACGAGTTTATCGTAATAATGAGTTCACTGATTCCTGGTGGAGAGGAGGAGGTTGGGGGAGGGGGTCGAGATGGGTGGATGGTCGTTCGGCGGGGGCGGTACGTCGGACTTCGTTGAGGGTGGCGCGGATGTAGGGGGTGAAGAGGTAGGAGGCACCGAAGTTGGTTATTTTATCGGATATTTTGGGTAGAGTCGCCATTCGAAATTGTGAATCGCGCCGGTTCGCTCGATTTCAAAGGTAAATTAATATCGCGCCATGAACACGTGCCCATCCGATGCACTGATGAGCTTAATGAGAACCGAAGTAAAGAGCCGTGGATAAATGTTACTTTGATCAAGCTCTAATTGAGCTCGGGGGCAAAATTCTAATTGTCTATAAGCTCGAAACCCACGACGTGGATATTTCGTTCAATCGATTTCGATGCGAGCAATTTCTCGTAATTTCAATCGACGATTCGTCGCGGTCGGCTTGTTACGAAAAGAGAGCCGGAGCTAGACTTTTCGCGGTAGATCTCTCGGCGTTACGGCTTTTCACAATGCGTCCATCCAGTAATAAGGGAAATCTAGGAATGAAGAGGCGTTTGGGTACATCTGCCGCTGCATCGTCCATCACGCGCTCTACCGGGCCCAGCTAATACACGTATAATTACTCCTTTCTAAGATTTATTTTAATTAGCCCCTATATCTTCTCCTAACGACCAGTGCTCTGATTTAGCACAAACTGTTTCATCCCTACCTAACAATGTTGGAGCAACGTCTCGATTCTCTCTCTCTCTTTCTCTTGGAACCCTTTTACGACTGGAATATCCCTCTCACGGGGGTTAAATCGCAGATCTTATTGTGCGAGGCAGTATTTTAAGGGTGGCTATAATATTCGTGGAAGGATGAAGAGGGATAAAGACGACACGTTACGGAATTAAAACATAATTCAACCTTACGATACGACTCGAGTCTGCGATATTCTTATTAATTCGGCGAAATAAGTTCTGACCCAATGGATAGAATGAAAATATTATTGAACGTGTAAGTTCAAAGAGAACGAAAATTAAAAATATACATCCATGGAATTGATCAAACGTGTTAATCAATTTCGAATAAGGCCTAGGTTGCAGCTGCGTTTTCTCCGAAAGATTTCACTAAATCAGCATCGGGTGGATTCGAGCCTTGTTACAAGCCGGAAGGTTTCCATCGTTAACATTGTTATCATTAGTGATTAGCTGTGGTTGTTCGTAGCAACGACGGTAGTAGAGTTAAGGACGAGAAAACGTAGGAAGGGTGAAATCGCGTGGAGGGCCTCCTTCGTTAGGAAAGCCAGTATTCTCGACAGTAGAGTGCAGCTAGCTAGCTAGCTCGTTCGCTCGCTCCATTAACTTGTTCATAGGCGATCTAGTCGTCGTGGCATCGTCTCACACTTCCCCTTCTCTCTAAGCCGGTACTAAATCACCCTCTTGCGCCTCCCACGCGCGCCCTCCGGCCTACACATACTCTCTCTTTCTCTCTCTCTCTCTCTCCCTCTCTCTCTCTTACTCTCGTAAAGAGACGGATACGGTGAGAGACACTAATAGAGAAGAGAGAGAGAGAGAGAGAGAGATGGGGAATAGTAGCGGCAAACCCGAAACTCAAGCCAAACATACGAACAACCGTCGCTTCCGTAGAGGGAAATGGTAAGATCGCCTGCGAATCCGTAATCGCCGTAAACCTAAGGACTTAGGAGGCTGGAACCGCGGATTCGCTATCTCCGCATGCACACGTACACACTGTTGATACGTCGGAAACGTGCAGGATCCACCATTCGGAAGTTGTGTGCACGTATGAGAGTACAAGAGAGAGA
>NC_060978.1:634586-652086 GCF_910589235.1 Vespa crabro | reverse complement strand
AAGGTTCTCCTCGATTTGAAGGAGAATCGTCATTTTCTGCGCCGAGAGAAGAAAGCGAGAGGTAGAAGGCGATAGAGAAATATTGAGAGAGAATGGTGGATGGGGGATGAGAAGAAAGTAGAGAGCGACAGGCGTCTCGTTCTGGCCAGACGGTGGACGGACCCATCCGCGAGAGACTTCTGCAAGCGAAGGGATGAACTAGCACCGGATGATTATTTCGTGGGTTCTCCGGGATTGAATCCGCGTTGGAGAGTACTCGAGGGTGCGGCCAGGCCCGTCCTATGAGAATGAGAGACCGTCGACTCGGCTTTTCATCCGATGCGATCTACCACGACCAACGTCTGCAGTCACCGGCACTACCATCGCCGTCCTCCTCCTCTTCCTCCTCCTCCTCCTCCTCCTCCTCCTTCTCCACCTCCTTTTCCTCCTCCCCTGCCCGAAGAAGCTCTTTATCTAACCGCGAATAATCGGACAATTTTCCACGTCACCGCACTCGTCTTGCGACGAGCACTCGCCCCATTCCCCCTCCCTTCCCATCCTCCCCCGTCACCCTCCTTTCTCCCTCTTTCTCGCCATTCTGCTTTTCCTTCGAGAAAGGAGAAAGGAGAATCAAGGATACTGAGAGGTAATCGCGACTTCTACCGTGAATCACCGGCACTCGCGAGCAAAAAGAACGTTCAATTCTTCGTTCAACCATAGTCTTCATCAAATATATATATATATATATATATATGTGTGTAAGGTCTGCGTATTCGCTCGGTCGGCTATTTTATTTTGCCTTGTACCGTACGAGAGAAATAAAAAATAATAAATAAATAAAATATTAAACAAAATATATATATATATATATATATATACCGTTTTTAATACAACGTTAAACGTTTTTATTCGAATTAATTGCAATCTTCGAACCGTTGCATTTTACATTCTTGACAAGTTCCTTGTACTGCGCATAGGATCTTTGTTACATAATTGATATACAAACACGAATTTGTCCTGATCGAAACGTTAATCGGATAAAGTATCTGTTCCAACGTTACGTCCCAGTTTCGGCAAAGTGCGGAAGCGCGTTCCTAGTTGTCAGGGTGAATCAGTCAGGGGGTCGAAAGACGCGGCACGATTCTATTTAGCGGCGCGTCGTTTGACGGGGTTTATTGGGGGTGCAACAGGTCGGGTTAGACTGGAGTGTATTCTCTCACCACCATCATTAGTCAACGTCACCACCCGACTCTCTTCTCTGTTTCTCTACCTCTCACTCTCTCTATCTCTGTCTCTCTTACTCTCCGCGTGTGTACCTACCTCCCTGCTCGGCTTCCTCTTCTATATCTCTCTCTCTCTCTCTCTCTTTCTCTCTCTCTCTCTCTCTTTCTCATTCTCTCTCTCTCTCTCTCTCTCTTTCCATTCCTCTCCCTCTCTTTCTCTCTGTATCTATTACCGGCATAACGTCGACTACTAAATCGCCTGGCGCCTCCACCAGCCGCTCGGTCATGCGTGCGGCTTTACCTCGAAATCACGGAAACGCTTCGTAACGATTCGTTCAGTTAACCGCTTCGGTGACGCGATGTTGTATGTAAACCGGTTGGTTAGCGTGCAGATTTGTCGACGCACCGAAAGATCCATTTCTGGCTTAAAATTTCCCAGGGATTTGATATTAGTTTGTCGATTAATTCATACCTTTAATATTTTTATAACGATTATAGTTTTAGATAGTTAAGATGTGTTATTAGAAAAATGTCAATTGAAAAAGAATAATCAAGACGGGCGTATCGTAAAAACTATTATCCTCTGTTATCTCGTCTTACTTTAATTTGACTTATTGAACAAACGTTTCTTTTAGTATTCCTGAAAGATCGAGTACGGACAGTTTAGACAATGTCCTTTTTAGTTGACGTTTCTCATCGATTCTATTCACAAAGATATGAAAATATTTGGATCGTTTTTCTTAGCAAAATTTATGTATAAAAAGGGCATAAAAGGGAATGTCGAAATAGTAGTAGGAGTCGAATAAAGCTCGTCAGAAAAGCGTGTCGCGGCTTGGAGTAATCGTTAAACCGCACACGGTGGATATTACGAGGCCGGAAAAGCAGTAACGGTGGCAGTACGAAGGACCTTCCTTGCGCGTTGGATCGCGTAATCCTAGTAGGATCATCCCATTGTTGTTAGCCCACGTGTGGATACGAGCTTTGCAGTTTCACAAGCAGAAGCCACACCGTCGAGTCTTTCTGCTTCACGCTTCGTGCTTTCCTCATCCTCTATCTCTTCCTCCACCTCCTCCTCCTTCTCCTCCTCCTCTATCTCCTTCTCCTTCTCCTTCTCTTCCTCCTCTTCCTTCTCCTCTCAAGCAGGCTTCTTCTAACGCCATCGTCGACTAGCATCTACCTTCGTCCCTGTAGTTCCATTCTTCCTTCCTACCTTCCTTGTTCTCTCTCTCTCTCTCTCTCTCTCTCTCTCTCTCTCTCTCTCTCTCTCTCTCTCTTTCTCTCTTGGTAAGTATAAGCTCTTTCCAACAAATCCACCACCTCATTTAGTGCCGCACCAGAGAATTAGCGCGAAAAGCCTTCTTCTTGTGTCGCGCAACACGTCTGACCACGTATACGCGTATATGCTAATTCTTCGTGGCCGGCGTAATAACCAAAGTACATTCTAGTTTTCTCTCCTTCTAACGAAACCAGTCGAGTGTGCGGAACCATTCTATCCCTTTCTCTAACATTTACCAACTCTTTCCTTTTGTTTTAATTTTTTTCTTCTTTTTCTTCTTCTTCTTCTTCTTCTTCTTCTTGTTGTTCCTGTTTCTCTCTTGGTTCTCTTCTACTTCCTCTTAAACTTCCGGTGAAAACAGCTCTCTCCCCCTATCTCCTTCTCTTTCGCTATTTTCTTTTTTTTTTTATTTTCGTTTTCTTTCTTTTTTCCTTCCTTCCTTCCTTTCTTTCTTTCTTTCTTTCTTTCTTTCTTTTGTTTGTTTGCTTTTCTTTTTAATTTTATTTTATTTTATTTTTTTCACACCTTCCTACGCTTCTCAAGAAGCTACGCACGGAAAAGCTCTTTCGGCGTTTCCGAGTTTCTTCGAAAAAAACGGCTCGTTTTAAAAGTTTAACGTGGGATTAGATCTTCCAAGATAATCGTATGCTATCGTAAGAACTTTCTTTCATTGCGAATGCGGCATGACCGCCATGAAGCTTGCGGTTCAGTAAGTAAACATTTTTACGAATTTCTCTAATGTTTATCCATTATGATATTATCCATACAATTTTCATTTGATGAAATAGACATAATTGTTGACAATTTCTTTGATTATTCGATTTAATAAATATAATAATTCATTCTTCGTCTATATCGATGATTAGTTGTAAATTAAATAACAACCTCAAAGCTCTCTTGGCCACTCCTACCGTCGTATTAGAAGTTCCGTAAATATTTATGCTCTGTGCCTTCGTAAAGTCAAGTAATTCCAGCGTGTTCCTGGTGATCCGATTGAGCTAGCCCTGGCGCAGGAAGGTTGAAAGCCGCTGTCAACATCTCTCAGTGGGCAGCGTTGTCTGGTCCGTAAACCTTGTTATCAACCACCGGCCATTAGGGGTCCAAGGCGACAAAATGCCGAGCAAAGTGCCATCTTTCCCAAATAATTACGCTCCACATTGTCGATGCTACAGCACGTACCTTCCTTATCCGCTTGCTCGGATTAGGAAGGCGTAAAGTACAATGCTTTAAATTCAGGCTGTGCGAAGTGTTTGCGAAAACGGAAAGACGTAAACTCTTTTAGGAATAATTAGGATGCATGTAGTAACGTTTCCTTTTGTTACGAAGATACGATGTTTTCTTTTTTTCTTTTTTTTTTTGGTTCTTTTATATTATTTTCTTCTTCCCTTTTTTTGCCCTTTGTTTTCTTTTTTTTTTTTTCTTTTTCTTTCTTTTCGCAAAGCGTATGTTATTGATTGATCTGCCATTCAACTGGTATGATAATACATTAGTCACAAATCAGTTTTTACTTTAATAAAAGATATGAATAGCACGTAATGCAGATATAGATATGAAATGGAGTTATGAACATGTATGTGCGTGTGCATTAGCGCGGATCTCGTATTTATTTTCATCGGTTATCAAGTTTTCACTGAGAGCACGTAATTACGAAGCAACGAAATATTCGATTACAAATCGCTTCCCGTCCGATTATTCGTAAAATACCTTGAATTATCATCGACCGATCATCCCCGTAGAACGGAATGGGGGTTGGGGAAAAAAAAAAACGAGGAAGAGACGACAAGCACTCGCCGGTTTCGCATTAAAAAATTGGCAAAGTGGAAGTACAAATCATCGAGCGACTACCGGTCATTCGGAAATGTTGGAAGCGTTCGAATGGAATTGCCGGTGGTGGGGATGGAGAATGGCGCGGGTGGGTGTGGAAGGGGCCTCGAGCATTTGCAGTAACAAAATGCGAAGCGCTGCACGCGTTAATTCCCGTCCATAAAAGCCATCGACAAATCAAACCTTCGACGTGATTCACTGCTAGCATAAATACAACTAGATCAGCGTGTGTACCAGAAATGTGGTATGAGCGATGGGTCGACAGGCATTGCCACTCCCCACTCCCAACCACCCACTCAACCTCCCTTCTTCCCTCTCTTTCTCTCTCTCTCTCTCTCTCTCTCTCTCTCTCTCTCTTTCTCTCACACATATACCACCAAAATCCTCCTCCGCGTCCCTCGCCGCTCGACTTTTGCTGTGGACACTCCCCACACTCTCCTCGATACGACACGTCGTGCCGTCGAAATACTACGCTCCACTTTCTGCATTTTCATAATCTCATTATCGATAAATTAATGATGAAAAAGAGGGTTACTACTCGGCACGAATTTCCAAGCGCAGATATCGAATTTAGTTGCTGCCGAACAGATAATTACAGTTTTCGTCGGTCAAGTATTTTCCGATATAGGTACCTTTCCCTCATTGCGATCGAATCTCTTCTATCTTGATGGACCGAGAGAATTTCTTGCACCATTTATGGTTCCCGAAACACGCTATCGAAGGGTCGACGTTGGAGTTTCGAGAAAAGATTCGAAGGATCTAAAAAGGAAGGAATCCGAACGGCCGGTAGTTACTTCCTTGTCCAGTCTTGGTAACATCCTTCTTCCCCACCCTTACGGTGCGCATCGAAAAGGCCCATAAAACCAAGTGGGGTGGAATAACAATAAACTATCCTTATAAATCTTAGCCAGGGACACTGGGCAACTCCGATAGCGTGGCCGATTATCTCAGGAAATGCGTTTTCTTTCGCGAAACGGAGATACAAGGAAGAGTAAGCGAGGGGGAGAGAAAGAGAGAGAAAGAGAGAGAGAGAGAGAGAGAGAGGGAGGGAGAAAAGAAAGGGAAGGAATGGAACGAGAGAGTCGAAGGCAAAAAGAAAGAGGGAGAGAGAGGGGGAGGGAAAATAGAAGCTTTCTTAAACGAACGCCAACAGGCTTGATTTGCTTAATGTTTACGAGACTCCGGAGTGCTCTATAAATTTCTCGCTACGTTCTCTTCTTGTCTTAGACGGGAAACGAGGAGACGTTTGCACAGTAGCTGACTCTCCTACCATCTCTCTCTCTCTCTCTCTCACTCTCTCTTTATTTCTCCTTCCATCCCCTATTTCGCCTTTTATCGCGTTGGTCGACGTGAAAATGATTTTCCTTCTAAATTACCTTTACTTTACTTTCGCGCTTTTCTTTGGCCCGTCGCCTTCTTACTTCTTTATCTTCGATACAAACGTTGGTCATAAATATTTATGGCGACAGAAAGATTCATAGATTTTTGGGATGGTGGTTATACTTAAGTAATTAAAATTCGATCATTTCCTTATGTCGCTTATTACCACTAAAGATGTCGAGGAAATTAAAGTAAAGAGATTGGTTAGTATATAAAACGAAATAATCGACAGAGAGGGAGAGAGAGAGAGAGAGGTAGAGAGATAGAGAGATAGAGAGAGAGAGAGAGAGAGAGAGAGAGAGAGAGAGAGAGAGAGAGAATGGTCACGGACGAATGATTTTACTGAGAAATTCGAACGCGCTTCGTCGCACATGGTTGGGAGTTTCACGTGATTATCGAGCTTACGAGCTTTAGGATAAACTTCGAGATAAATGTTCGAGGTCGAAGTCTCGAAAGCATTCGAAGAGAGAAATATCGAAGGTGATGGACTTGAGAAACGAAGGAAGGAAAAAAAAATCAGATCCTTTTTTCATAAATCCTCTCTCTCTTTCTCTTTTTTCTCTCCCCTCCCCTCCTCCCCCACCTCCATCCCTCCTATCCACCATCATCATTCCTTCGAACAAACGTAAATTTACGAGAATCTCTGTTGGAACAATTCGCAGATGAAAGGGAGATCCGCGTGCTTGATTTCCATCTGTTTGGCTTGGCGAGCCGGCTCTGCAGAGGGAAATAAAATAATCGACGTCGCGTCAGTTTCGATCGAGCCACCCTACCACCCCCACGGACGGTCGAACAGCCACCTCTACTACTACTGCCGCCGCCACCACCACCATCACCACCACCACCACCATCACCATCACCATCACCTTCTCCACCCCATCGCGAATAGTTCGGAGGTATAATATGCGGTACTCATGGTGATTTATAGGCGCGTGATATTTCGATACAATGGCAGCATCGGTGGTGGCGACGGTGGTGGTACTGCTGGCATAGGGAGAGCGAGAGAGAAATAGAGAACGATGGAACGAGATAGTGATAGAGAGAGAAAGAGAGAGAGAGAGAAGGAGGAGGGTGGCTTCGGCTGAGAGGTTACCAATGTGTGTCGAGCTTGCAAAATGAATGCCCGCGTTTCTTGCCCCGTGGACTCTATCACGGTGCTCCATACACACCCCCGCTTTTGCTGCCGCCGCCGCCGTTACCGCCGCCGGCGTGAACGGTGAGTAGGGAGAAAAAGAGAGAGAGAGAGAGAGAGAGAGGGAGAGAGAGAGAGAGAGAGAGAGAGACTCACTTATCTTACGGTCCGTAAATAATAAAAATATAGACATTACGCGACCGTATATCAAAGCGGCCGCGTTCGGTTCACTTTGCGTTTAAGATAAATTCAAACCGGCGCGACGTCCTCCGCCTCTATGGGAAGGTGGGTGCCCGCCTCGAGGAGTGAATTAGAAGAGGGACAAAAAGTGCTGCGCCCAATTTTTCCTCCTTCTCCCGACCTCCAAATTCATAGGCGAAAACTACCGCGGTATCCCTAAATATCGCGGCCCCCGAGAAAGGGCTGAGAATTATGACTCCAGTACTTTCAGAGAATTTTTTTAGTAAATTTATGGTAGGATTAAAGCGGGGTTTATCGAAACATTTTGCGACGTACCGTTTGACATTCCATTCTGATTTATCGTTTGCGAATCGATGTTCTTTGACGTGTCTAAGTAATGTTCGGGTAAGTTAATGGAACGAGATAAATCCACTAGAGTATATGACGATACAGGAAACCTTCCTCGGACGTTCCATCGTACTTTCCTCGACGTCCTACGATTGCTCGATTATCGAACTAACGGCAAACGATTAATCGGTCTCTCTCTCTCTCTCTCTCTCTCTCTCTCTCTCTCTCTTTCTCTCTCTCTCTTTCTCTCTGTCTTGCAATCGGACAGCTTCCTGTACCCTAGATGCAACAACTCGGGAGACGTAGCTACAAAGAACTCAATTATTGGGCCGCACGACGCGGACTCGATGAAATTGTCAAGATCAGAGAAAAAGGACGATCGTCGAAGAGAGAGAGCGGGTTTTATGCATCGGAATTCCAAGAATCCCTCCGGTGTTTTATAATGTTCCAGGAGGAAAATTAAATATGTCGTTGATCGTGCGTTTAATATTCCCATCCAACCGCACCCTCTTCCGATGCGTGTACAACGGGTGTTCGAAGGAAGAAGAAAAAGTAGAAAAGAAAAAAAAAGAGAAACTTTCACCCTGTGTATATAATAATTTATTTCCATCGCATTAATAAATCGTGGCTAGATTTTTATGACATTTAAAAACTATTATTATTATCATTATTACTATTATTAGTATTATTAGTATTATTATTATTATTATTATTATTATTATTTCAAAACGACCTTCGTCTTTTTATCAGATCAAACGTAACTAAAGAAAGAAAGAAAGAAAGAAAGAAAGAAAGAAAAAAAAAAGAAAGAAAGAAAGAAAGAGTGAGACACATTCTCTTCGAGGTGTTATCTCGTGCGCCATGAATCACAACGTGCGCTTTTGGGCTATAAACACTCTTGTTACTACCATCGCCATTGCCATCGGCACGATTACAACTACGATCATTTCTGTAACGTTTTCCTCAGTTTCTATCTATTCTAAGGCGAGGTCAGTCTAAACGACGACGTCCGAATGGAACGTACGAATCGGGGAAAAGGCATCGGCGGCACCCGTCGGTAGCTTTATAAACTATTCCTGTTGTCTCCTTGGGTATTATTCCTAGTGCTGATTTATCAATGCCATTAATTAACAGGCGCGCCTTTATTCGTACGAAAGGGACAGGGACCTATTGCTCACCGGTTAGACGCCGATTCAGTGCCATTGTTCTTGCGTCGTTCACGCATACATACATACAGAGACGATGAACGCGATAGCAAGGCGTCTGATCAGACCCCCCGTTACCATACATACACATACACACATACACACAGACGGACACATACATGCATACATACATACATACATACATATTTATATATAGACATATATATAGATACACAGAGACACAATACGCACACGCGTACATATTTCTCATGTGGTTGGTAGTAGTCAAGGTTGTAAAGCACGTGTGCGCGCGAACGCGGCGATAATTTTTCCGAGTGAAATAAAGTCAGGAAAAGCAGGAAGCATCGGGGAAAGAGAACGTCCCTGAAAGAGAGTCGAGAGAAAGAAAGAAGGGTATAGGGAATGGGGGAAGGTCCGAAGTGGGCGGACCTTCGCAAATGCCGTGAGAAATATTTTTCCACTCGCGAAACAGCCTTTACCTACCCTCCACCTTCTTCTCATCCTCCTCCATCTCCTCCTTCTCCTCCCCCCTTCTTCCTTTTCCTTCATCTCTTCTCCCTCCTTCGCTCCACTACTACGCTCTCGCCTCGCCGCGTGGACACTTCTTTTGAAATAATGCTTTGGATATGGCGACGATACGAATAAATCGCTTTACCCCCTTCAAGACTACCGCGAAGGAAAAGAGGGAAATCGGTTTATCGTCGAAAGAGTCCAAAAGACGCATTAAAGGAATAAAATAAAATTCTCCGGCATTATGCATTATATGTGTTTGAATGAAAATAAGATTATGAGGAATAAATAAAGTACCGAGTAACTCTTCGTTATCTACGATACGTCTCTTTATATGTATATATGTATGTGCATATATATATATATATATATATATATATATATATATATTCCTTTTGTTTTTTCTAAAGCGACAAGCGTGTTATCTTTTGTTTAGCTAAAAACAGGTCGAAGATATTCTCCGAAGCGATAATATTATATATACAATATACATACATACATATATATATATATATATATATATATATATATACATACATATATATATATATATGTTTATATAGAGCTGATCTCGTACAGTACCTAATGATTTTTTTCTTTTTTCTCTTTTTTTTTTCATTTTTCCTTTTTTTTTACGTTTCGTCGGAAAAAGTACTTGCAGTCGCCTAATTAAATATGGATGGCGATATCCACTCGTATAGAAAGCAGCGAAAAAGACGGAGCGTGAGAGAAGGAGAAGAGTGAGAGAGAGAAAGAGAGAGAAAGAGATACGACGTTAACCCTTTTTCGCGGCAATTAGCACGGGAGCCTCGTTTACTCCTGTTCACGAGGCGGAAGCCGGCTGGATTATTTCATCCCACGTAATATCGCGATGTAATATTCGTTGCCGGGTGTTTGAAATTGTTTGCCCGCGCCTTCTTCGGTAGCGTCGCTCGTTGAAAGCTTTCTACGGTTTCACGAACGAAATGAGCGCACATGCGTTTGTCATTTCTTCTTCGTTTTACGAACCAATATTCGAGGACCGTCCGCAACACGGTCAAAGGTTCAGAGATTTTCTTCGTTTGCTTTCGTTTATCAGAAGGGTGAGTGGGAGGGAAAAAGGTAGGGATGAGGATAGTGTAGGGGGTGGATAAGAAGAAGCAAGTCCCTTAGGCGCATTTTACATATTTATTATTTGCAACGATTTGACGTAGATTATAACGAGGGAGAGATGTTTTTCATCGAATATGACGAAAATGGAAACACTCGATTAAGAGTAATCATTATTTTTACATTGGACGTCGATATTCTTGACGGATATTATCGGAGAATATGTAAAAAGAGAGAAAAGAATGAGAGATAGATAGAAAGATAGAGAGAGAGAGAGAGAGAGAGAGAGAGAGAGAGAGAGAGACAGGGAGAGAGAGAGAGAGAAAGATTGTGCAATTTTTTAGACGGTTTATCTCATATTCGTTCCCGATCTATGAATTACGCTCGATGGAATTGTATTCAGTCTCGACGCTTGTTCATCACCTTTCTGTCAAAGATACGTGCCACCGCGTTTCGAACGATATAATGATAGCGGGCTGAAATTTTCCGCGCATTATTCGAGACGTAACACGTGCTCGTTGTAGCGCGTAATTCGTCCAGACCGGCGGTTGACAGGTGACAGCCTTGACGTGAGCCAGCATGTGACATATGTCAACTGTGAATGTTTCGAGCAGTTGACGGACGCCTGACCGAACGTAGCTTGACGTTGTTATCGCGTCGACACTGTCGAACGTCCTAATGAGCTGTGATGGAGAGCACCACGACGAGTGAGAGAGAGAGGGAGAGAGAGAGAGAGAGAATGAGAGGGAGAGAGGGGGAAAAAAAAAGATCTTTGCTGACAAGACCATATACAGAGTATCCGACAAATTTGCATCGATAAGACGCGAGAAATGTTTTAGGATAGAATCTGGGGGGTGGGGGAATGCCGGTAATTAATTCTTTACATTTGGATTATTCGAAACTAGTCTTAATTAATGTCTCCTTTGTAACATTAATCGACCGAATTTGTATTAAAATATATCGAAGTTCTTGAATAATGTCATTGGAACTTTGAAAAATTTCTCTTCCTCTCGATATAATAATGAATTTTGAAAAATCTCTCTTCTTTTTCCTCGGATATAATAATGAATTGAATATTTTTATACGTAAGATTTATACGAAGGAATATAATTATTCCTGGATAATAATTACGTTTTATAGAAAAAAAGCGAGACGATTCAAGAACTTCTCTCAATGCATATTAATGTTGCAGCAACGCGATGAGGAGTTGTGCATCGTAAAGGGAATAATCTCTCGATTGAGTCGACTCGGCAATTCTTCCTCGTTCGTCATTCCCCGTTCGATAGCTAAAAGTGATCATCATTCGCGTTAACGCACTTGAAAGTAGTAGTAGTAGTAGTAGTAATAGTAGTAGTAGTAATAGTAGTAGTAGCAGTAATAGTAGTAGTAGTAGATGCAACGACGAGGCGAGGGAACAGCGGAAAAGTGCATGGGGACGTTGTAAACGGTTCGGAGTACCGGAGTGTGAATGGAGAAAGGGAGAGAGAGAGAGAGAGAAAGAGGGAACGAGTGAGGTCGCAGGAAGGGATACGGGGATAGAGAAGGAGAGAACAAAGAGGGAGGAAGGGAGAAAGAGCTAGCCGTTATTTGTCACGGTAAGCGGCCTTCCTCGCAGTATTATTTCCCGCAAAGTGTTATTAACTGCGCTCATATTTCGCCTTTTTCTACCGCTTCCTTGTTGTTCCTTTTTCCCTTTCGTTCTGTCGCTGCTCCTTTTTTGTTTTTAATCGTTAATAGCGCCCGTTCATTTCGGCGCTTAAGCGCTCGCCGTCACGCGTGGTTATTTAGCTGAAATTTCAGTGCGGTGAACGCCTCCGGTTTTCCCTCTCTTGCGAAGAAGCCACTCGTACGTATCGTGCTAGGGGATCGTAAGTTTTATTTGTTTTTTCTTGTTTTTCTCTTCCTTTTTTTTTCTTTTTCCTTTTTTTTTTCCTTTTCTTTTTCGAGACGGAATTTGGTGGCGAGTGGAAACTACTACATACTGTTAAAATTGTCAGACAAATTTCTTCCTTTGTCCACGCGCGGGCGATCAAAAAAGAAAAAGAAAAGAGAGAGAGAGAGAGAGATGGGCGGTAAAGAAGAAGGAGGAGGAGGAGGAGGAGGAGGAGGAAGAAGAAAGAAAGAAAAGAAGAAAAAAAAGAAGTCGATTACGACGAGATATTGATTAAACTCGTCGGGATGTTGAAACAACAATGAAAAGGACTATCTTCATCGAGGGCTCGAATCATTCGTGATCATTTATAAAAAGGAATAAATTGAGCGACGGCACATATGTGTACGCGCGTGCCATGTCGTCTACCGAGTTCGCGTCGTTTCTGAAGCAACTTCTCATGAAGTACTTTGACAAATGAAAGGTTTCGTAAAACGGAAAGACCCCGTTTTTATGCGCTACTTTAAGGGCCGCCAACACACGTATCGTCGGCACTATGTTTATACGTTAGACGTGTAGGAAAGCGAAAGAAAGAAAGAAAGAAAGAGAGATAAAGATAGACAGATAGATAGAAGATAGATAGAGAGAGAGAGAGAAAGAGAAAGAGAGAGAGAGAGAAGGAGAGTAAGCGAGCGGGCGTGATTGATAGTGGTTTGATTCAGTCAGCAGAGCCCACGGGTGAACCCGCATTTTCCGGTTGATGTGCGGATCGTTTATCATCTTCTAGAGGATCCCAAAGAGTCTGCTCTTTCTCTTTTACGTTCTGCGTTAACTTCCCTCTTCTCGTTGCTCATTTACTCCCACGACGCTTCTTTTTCCTTTTCTTTTTCTTTTTTATTTTGTCTTCTTGTCTTTTTCTTCTTCTTCTTCTCCTTCTTCTTTTTTTTCCTCTTGTTTTCCTACGAACGTTACTTCATTTCCGATTTTCCATGGTTCGATCTTGTTGTTTCTTTGTTTCTTTTTTTCTGTTTATTTGTTTGTTTTATTTTATTTTATTTTATTTTTTTTTTTTTTTTATTTTCCTTTCCCCCCTTTGGCCCCTTCGTTTTTCCCTTCTCATCGACAACAAACGTTGACGATAATCAAGCGTCACGCGATAACGCGATCTATCCATGGAAATGATAACCCATCGGTCGTTCCGTCGGTACTCGAGTCTGGTATTCGTCACCTGGTTCACGTTATATACACCTAACCTGACAATAGCTGTCCACATCGGAATCATCGAATTTCGCGTAATTGGTTGGTATCATTACGAACGAAATATATCAGGCAGTCGTTGCTCGACTTGCGGTTGTGGTTCATTAATCATAGTCACCAATTTATTAAATTAAATTCTCTAATAGAGGGATATACGGCAGTCTATTGACGAGATTTATTCTCGTTTCGGTTTGATCAATCTATAATCCTCAACATGCTTGTAGTCTATTTGTCAGTATCGAACGTACGGTGAGTATTTTCTTTCCTTTTTTTTCCCCCCTCTCTTTTTCCTTTTTTCTTTCTCTCTTATTTTTTTTTTTTTTCTTTTTTTTCCTTTCATACTTGACAGCAAATAATATGAATTTGTGTTAGACCACTTATCCTAGAGAATAATCCCTTTTAGCCAACGATGAGAGAGCAGTTCGCCGTTAGAAGACACCGACGGCTAATTGCTTTTCTTTTTCGTTCGAATAAACGCTTGTTTCCTTAACACGTGGCATCGTAATGCGCCGCTATGTCGAGCAATGGTAGGAGAAAGAGAGAGAGAGAGAGAGAGAGAGAAAGAGAGAGAGAGAGAGGGAAAGGGAAGTCACGGTACGACAACGTAGAGGGTGGCTAAAACGGGGGTGAAGTGGGCTGGTGGGTGGGTCGCGAGCACGGTGTAAGTAATTAACGACACGTTTATACGATATCGTTTGCGAGAGGGCTGCGGCCTGGCACCAATGAAGAACCCTGCTAATAGGAAGTGCTAACGGTGATACTCCTGAATGTTCCCTCGCTTCGGTCGTTCTACCCTCTCTTTCTCTCTTAACTTCTCTTTCTCTCTCTCTCTCTCTCTCTCTCTCTTTCTCTCTCTCTTTCACTCTTATTCGTTCTCTTCTTCGCTACTTCCCTTCTCTTCGCTTCTCTTTCACTCTCTCTCTCTCTCTCTCTCTCTCTCTCTCTCTCTCTATTCGTGGACCTGACCCGGCCCACTGTAATTCTTCCATTAATTTTTGCTGAGCTCGAGACTAGTTAATATGCATTAAAAAGGGTTAATAAAAGCGCCGGCCGAATGCAATGCGAGAATACGGCCGTCTGCAGATCGGTGGAGAATTGCGATCGAGAGGTTCGCGTTCGACGATGTCCTCCTTCGCCGTATTCCTCGATGGTTTAGACTAATAGCGTTCTAATTAATTGATACTTCGATTTTATGATTCGCACGGGACCGGGGTTGCGATATGACGTAATGCACTTTTCAAAAGCTTTCCTTGTATTAAACATTGCATGAATTGTATCAATGCGTTTATATTAATGAATCCAATTAGTTTTATAAACTTAACAGATAGACGACGAAACAATTTGTAAAATTATGATATTTCCGTATAATAAATAATTTTTTCGATCGTTCAAACGAAAAAGTTCAACTAAGCGACGATAGGATATTTATTTTGGCAGGAATAAAGATAGAAGAAATCGATAAGGACCGATGGAAGGTAGGGCAGCTTCTAAGTCACCCTAGCTATTGTTCTCCGGAGAGAATAATAATTGGTCGGGCCAGTAATCCCTGTGGGTTAACGAAAGGGTGGTACTGCGGTTCCCGTTGGTACCAACGAGCTAGCCCTGAGGTAAAACCATGGAGAGAGTGGAGAAAGAGAGAGAGAGAGAGAGAGAGAGTGAGAGTGAGAGAGAGAGAGAGAGAGGAAAAAGGGGTAGTAGTTGGTAGTAGAAGGCAGTGGAGTGCTGAGAGAAGTATCTGCATGGGGGAGTGGGAGAGAGAGAGGAAGAGAGAGAGAGAGAGAAGAGACGGCGACACCGGCGGCGAAACGTTAGAGAAGGGGATGGTTTCTGGCTACGGATAGTCGCAAATCACTTTAACTGCGCGAAGAGCAGTTTGGAGCCGCTAATGGCGTCAAGTGTCTCAGATACCACGGCTTCGGGGTCGGATCGTCCGGTCGCTCGTCGACGAGTTGGTGTTCTCTACCGACGACGACGACAACGACGACGACGACGACGACAACGAGAGCAGGTCGCTTAGTCTACAACTATGCATCCTCGAGTATTATTTCACCATTGATCGCAATGGATTACTTGCAAGACGATCTCTAATGAGATCTACCTTCGTTGAAGTTTAACAAAGTTCTTGATAATATAATAAATAGGTAATACATTAAAAGATTGAAGATGTACATGTATATTATTCTCATTTATGATCTTTTCATGAAAATATCAAGGAAAAAAATGTGAAAGTATATACAATAGTATAAAGTCCAGTCGAATTTATTTATTAGCCAGTAATAGTCTTAATGATAAAAGAGAACGGACAATCGAAGATATCTTTAACTTTAAACGGCTTCCTAAGGAAGGTAGAAACATCGTCGGAAGCAAGAGATTCTCCAGAGCATTTTGGTTAGTATAGGGCGGTATATGGCCGTAAGAGGAAGGGCAATGGCATGACGGTGCCGCGTTTAATGTCCGAGCTAGCGAACCCGTCCTCACGCAGCGGTGTCCGCCATCCGTTACATCTATAAATCTAAGATAACAATATTGCTAGCAGCAGCGAGCGGAGCATCACCTCCTCGTAACTGGGTACCCCATCTCCCCCCGTTACAGAGAGAGAGAGAGAGAGAGAGAATGAAAGTGAGAGTGAGAGAGAGAGAGAGATCTGCTGCCTCTTCCTTCCCACTTCTCACCGTCGGCTCGCGCTGGGGGCCAGTAATGAATGTTTGTACAGCGACCATTAGCGCTCTACGAACGGGGGATAGTAGATCGAGGCCCTCCTCTGGCGTAAGCGGGCCCCCGCAAAACCATTTCATGCACATGGGGACACTTTCCGCCTGGGTGATGGCGGCGACGGTGGTGGGTACCAGTGGCATGGCTGCTCTCTCTTCACGGGAAGAGAGAACTGTTTATGTTCCTCTACCGACCTGTAACGTTTATTCACTCTCCTCCGGCTCGCAAGAGTTTTATGATGACGTTACCGAAAGCCACGCCTCTCTCGCTCTACTAGAAATCTATCCTCCGTTGGGAAGTAATTTCGTGGAAATAAATTTTTTTTTCAACGGATGTAACATTATACTTCGCTATCTTTCGAATATGCCGTATCGTCGCTTATTACTTTTTAACGGTGGCCATATAGATAATATAGTCGATCTTATACCCAATTTGTTGTGCATTTTTTAAGTTTCTATTTTTTTATTTTTTTATTTTTTTTATTTTCTATAAACACTTTTCAATATATTGTTTGTCATGCTTTATACGAGCCTCTTTCTAATTTCGATTCCTCTCGTTAATTTCAAACGAGAGGTATACGCTTTGATCGAATTATGGAGAGGATACATTATCGCGATTCTCGAATGACCCCTAATGATGGCACTCTTAACGTTTGTTTGTCGAAAATTCGATCCCATTGGCTCCTTTTGTAACACGAAATCAATGTAGCAGTCAACGGGTTTTATTTAGTGAGCATTTGTAAAGTACGGGTCGTGCTTGTACGTAACACGGCGAGCTTTTGGATTCACTTTGTTCTGCGTGTGAAGGATAGAGCGGGAAGTAGCGAGAGAGAGAGAGAGAGAGAGAGAGATAGAGATAGAGAAACAGAGAGAGAGAGAGAGAGAGAGAGTATTACTAACTTCCGTATTGGTGTAATCGACATACCCACTGGCCTACGCAACCTCCCACTGCCCTGCGGGTATTTTTGGAAATAAAAAAGGCATGCATAAAAATGCTCTGTGACCTGTACGCGCGCACAGGTGTGGGCGGCCGATGTGGTGAGGAGATGGAGGAGAGGAGAAGGAGGAGGAGGAGGAGGTGGGTATGGTTACGGGCTGAAATCGACATCAGCGGTCGGCACAAAATTTATTTATTATTTTTGTCGTGCAATTTTGTATCGTGCCCAACTGCGGTGAAATTAAATTATTATTTTGCCGGTATAAATCATTGGTCAGGAGAGAGAGAAAAAGAAAGGCAGATACAGGGATGAAGAGAGAGAAAAAGCGATGGAGATAGTCCGAACGTGAGGCGGAGGAGAGGGAACAGAGGGACGTACAGAGAGAGAGTGAGAAAGAGAGAGAAAGAGAGTGCTCGCTTTAAATCCCCGCAAATGAATATTTATATTTTCCATTGAATTACTCTTTCGGGGCGGCATAATACGCGTGAAATTGAAATATATTCGATAAATTATTTTATCGAACGACGGTACGGCTAATCGGCGCTATATTCAACAGAAAATCCGATGCTGCCGCCGGCCGAATTTTATGACGGTTGGGTCACGTTCGACCTTCCTCC
>NC_060978.1:577086-629586 GCF_910589235.1 Vespa crabro | reverse complement strand
TGTGCTTCGCCGCGTTCTTTCCCTTCCGTTCGTGAGAAAAAGTGCCTAGACTTGTTTTAGTAAGAAGGTCGAGAGAGTGAGAAAGAGAGGGACAGATAACCGCACCTTGTTAATGATTGCATTAAAGTAAACGAGCAAGTTGGAGAGAGAGAGAGAGAGAGAGAGAGAGAGAGAGAGAGAGAGAGAGAAATATAGAGAAAGAAAGAAAGAAAGAAAGAAAGAAAGAAAAAAAGAAAGAAAGATGCTGAGACGGGAATAGTAGGAAAACGAGAGGTTAAAGGAAGAAGGGGGAGGTTGGGGGTAGACGAGCGTGGGACTCATTCGGCCTGAGCCAAGTAGCAATCATCATTAATTCACTATTCCTGACAAACGACAGGGTATTCGCGCTGCCACGGATAAAGGGGCCTGGATTTGCCGGGAGAAGAATGCGATTAATTTTTCTTACTGGCGCGGGCGGACGCGCTCAGTCAGCCGCACGTTTTCCCTGCGGTGTCTTAACGGTGATCCCGCGAATCGAGTCCCGGACATTTCGATGGATGGTGCCAAACACCCTCGCTCTTCGCTTCCGCCTCAATCGCGCCCTTTCCATTCGTCTCCGTTTCCCTTTAACCCGATCGAGATGGCTTTTTTTTTTTTATTTTTCTTTCGTTTTTTTTTTCTTTTTCTTCCGTTTTTTTCTTTTCATTCTTTCTTTTCTCCTTCCATCCTTCCTTCTTTCTCTTCAACAACTCGAACCACGGTGTTCTTTCTCGTCAAGATCTAATCGTCGAATTTATAAACGACGATATTATTGTTAATCTAAGACGTTGATTTTCTTATGGAAAATCTAACGTATACGTACGTATACGTATATGTTATGACCGTAGAAAAATTAACAATTTCATAAATTAATTTCCTTTATCATTTTTCTTCAAACAATAATGATGACAACAACAATAACAAAAAAAAAAAAAAAACAAAAAGAAAAAAACAATAGCAACAAACTAGACAACAACAAGATTCTCAGATAAATCCATATCTTCGTTCTTTTACGTTCAAGCTTTCCTTTACAATTCTCTGTTATTCTAGGACGCGTAATCAAAGAGTGCTGTTGCCTCTCTTGCTGCAGCAGAAGCTAGTAGATAGAGTTGCGCCTGCGGCACCTAACATCTATATACACTAGTGTAACGCGCGTGGTTTGGCCGTTCGTTCGGCGCTGTCTCGTCCGACAATACCATTGCCTTTTCTACTTTCAAAGGGTTTAACTCACATACCTTTATCTTAACTTTTAAAAGAAGAAACTTTATTTCCGTCAGTAAATTCGTCGGTCATTGTTCCTTTCTCTCTCTCTCCCTCTCTCTCTCCTTTTTTCCTTTTTTCTTCCTTTTCTCTTCAATTTCGATCTAATCGACAAAAAAGTTTCATTCCGCATTCCCTTTGTATTTTTCTAATGGGCGATCAAATCGCAATAACCCATTCTCTATCTCTTCATCGCCGTTTCTCTCGAGATGGCACGCCGATAGATCACAAAGTGACACGTCGTATAACGCCAGCCACGTATCGAAGTACCGCGGCACGGCGAACACGGCTAACAGTAGAGGGTGGATGGGTAAAAGGGTGGGAAGTAGGGAGGAAGGGAGGGGTATAGATGCTTTCGAAAGAGGATGGTGACGACGAGGGAAGGAGGGTGGTGAAGGGGGGGGGGAGGAGGTGGTCATGTGGATACGCCAGGATAGAAGGACGTAGATGAGGGTGTAGTAGTAATGGTAACGCTAGTGGTACTGGCGTTTGTGGTGGTAGTGCTGATGCTGGTGCTGGTGATGGTAGTGGTGGTAGTGGTGATGGTAGTAGCTATAGTAGTGGTGGCCCGCCACACATAACGGTCTCGCAGCATTGATACGGCCGGATCACAGCCACCGGACCAATGTATTTTACTGCCCCGAGGCTTAGCGCTATCGAGGCACGCAGTCACCCGCCATCACTCCGTGCACGGGTATGTAGTGACGGTAATAGTCACTATATCATTGGCTCTTGGTAATACCCTGGCTGCTGCCGCTGCCTGGCTACCTCTCTTGTACCCCGCAACCCTCTATCTCTCTCTCTCTCTCTCTCTCTCTCTCTCTCTCTCTCTCTCTCTCTCTCTCTCTCTCTCTCTCTCTCTCTCTCTCTCTCTCCTCTCACTCACTCGCCGTCTCTGTGTCTTTCTCTCCATTTCTCTCTCTCTCTCTCTCTCTCTCTCCCTCCTCTACACCTCTCTGTAATGTTCGAAATGAAAATGAATGTATTTCGGATAGCGATAAATACACAGGCGATCCGGTCGCATCGCGCGGCTTCGCGCCCTGCGATCAGACCAGAAGAGACGATCCGAATGGGACGGACCTTTATTATTATGCCGTTCTCCCGTTGATCTATACACCTATCCGTCCAGCCAGCCAGCCAACGATGCCATGCGTTCAACGTTTTTATTCATCGTTTATTTGCAAATTTTTTCTCTTCTTTTTTATTTTCCTTTTCTTTCTCTTTTTCCTTTTCTTTTATTTTCTTTTTTCTTTTTTCTTTTTTCTTTTTTTTTTTCATTTCTTTTTATTTCCCAGAAAGCTGCATATCGTAATCTTTAATCTTCTCGTTCGTTCGTTCGTTAATCGTACTTGTATTTCTTCGAATATTATCGTACTTCGTGCGGCAAAAGGACGGTAGGAGAAAAGGAAAGAGAAAAAGAGAATGAGAAAGAAAAAAGAAAAAAAGATAAAAAGAAAAAAAAAAGGAAGAAAATGCTATAGGATACGCGTCTTTCCGTCTCCAGTTCCTTCCTCTCCTTCTTTTTCTCTTGTTCTTTTTACCTATTACTCTTACTCCATCCTTCTGGTACGCTCTCGAGATGTCGTCCCTCTAATTTATGTGAGCGGGCTACTTCCCGTTTGCCGTAGAAGAGGAAGATAGACGAAGAGAAAGAGAGAGAGAGAGAGAAAGAGAGAAAGAGAGAAAGAAAGAGAGAGAGAAGGATCGGGCGGGTGCTCGCTTCGCAGTACAGACAGCGTCGTGGACGACGGTACTGGGGTGAAGGTGTGCACCCCTGGAAGATATCTATGTATCCGTCGCTGCGTCACGACGTCTCACTAAATCTGGCGCTACGTGTCTGGAGCGCCATGCCACCACCGGGGTAAATCAACCTGAGTTAACTCCGCCTCATCCGACACGCCGTTTTCGACTCCTCGTCCTCGTTGACAAGTGCACGTACACCTTTACAAGAGTTTCCAGGAAGTAAAGAAAATTTTTCTTTTGATACGACAGTACACAACCATACAGGATCCAATAAGAATATCTTCCCAAGTAACGTTAGCCGGAATGATATTGTCAATAGATCATAGATCGATATTTCTTTTTTTTTTTTGTTATAACTTACTTGTAAATAATACTTATGATAACAAATCGATTTTGTCAGTTTAACTTATACTTGAACGAGCTTGTGTGTGACTCTATATGGGACGACAACTTCTTCGAGTATCCGTAAATTTGGCTTGTCCGTTGGGACGTGCTAGACAAGATCAAAGCCGGTTTTGGATTCCGGGGTAAGGAGAGATTGATCCGAGGTAGCATTACTTCTGGTTAGCCTCCGAGCGACGCGCTGTTAGTCTTCATTCCTCTCTACCTCTCGTAACCAGCCGCAAACTCCGACTCCTCGCTTGATTGCGTCTAGTTAGAACCACGCCAGACCCATCAGTCGCCTGCCGCACTCGTTTTACCGCGATTATCCGTCTTCTCATTTTAAAAGTACGAAAGAAGAAGATCGATCTTCAACTTCGGATTTCGAACATTGCAACGAACCGATGACGTTCCCGATTTTTATTATTTATCTGCAATTTTCAAGAAACGAGAAAACTCTTGATAATATCATTCCTTTTCAATTTCTTATTTATTTATTTTTTTTTTTTTTTCATTGTCAGTAATAAAATGGATCCTTTAGATTTTGATTATCTCTCGATATATATATATATATATATATATATATATATATATATATATATATATCGAGTTACAAAGATTTGTTTGGCAAGACATTTTTTCCTCTACAAAACATTATAAAAACAATTTTTCGTAACTTTTCGCGTGATCGAATTCGTACTTACGAGGTTTAAAATCCCGAACGGACGAGGCCGTCGCGTAGGAATATCGGTGGACGATCGGTAGCACCCTTGCCAAAAGATAGCATACGATCGAAAGAGGTATGCGAGTATCGGTGTATAAGCATTACGTTTAATAAGCTTCGTCTGGAAATGAAAACACTTCGGTCGGGCCCCCTTTTTTTCTTTCTATCTCACACTTTCAGGACACGAGTAGGTAGTAGGCGGGTAACGGTGGCGGTATGCGAAATCCGATCGTAATTTTAGCCACACCGCACCCGCCGTACCTGCTAATCCATTCATACGCTCTCTGGCTCCTCTCGTCTACCCCGTTACCTACCCCTTCCTACCTCCTACCCTTCCCACCCTTCTCCTCGCTTCTCTCTTCCACCATCTCTTTTCTCTCTTTCTCTCCTCCCTTTCTATCTCTCTGTACATTCTCTCTCTCTATCTCTCTCTTTCCCTTTCTCTCTGTCTACCTCTTTCTCTCCCACCCTCTCTCTAGCCATCGGTGCAGCGATGTACACACCAGGTCGGATATATCGGCCGGTATTTCAGCCGCCATGCGGAGGTAATGGATTCAGAAACGCGGCGGACACCGCGCGCCCCGTGTTAATAACAATCCATACTTATTGCCCGCATATTTTACCGATCCCCCGCGCTCTGCCGCTTGCTACCGACTATATTACAACATATGGAGAGCATAAACTTTTATGGCTACCCTTCTACCATCGCCCTTTCCACCTCCGCCAGTACCTCCTCCGTCGCCTACCTAACAGCCGAGCGGGCCAGCACCACCACCACCCCCTCTTCAACCCTCTCTTTCTCTCTTTCTCTCTCTTTCTCTCTCTCTCTCTCTCTTACTCTCTGTCGTTCTCCACCGCCTTCTCTACCCAATTTTTTTTCCCTTCTCTTTCCTATCTACTTTCACTAATTACAGAATGAGAGAACGGAATAGGGCCGCTTAAACGGCCGTCCTCCCATCCTACTCGACGATCTATGCTCTTATGGGTTCGAACTAGTTGGTACGAGAGACCCTGCCCGATATGAAACGCGAATGGTGCTCGCGAGCCAATGCTAGATGAGATTTCTACGACTTAACCGTACGTTTTTCTTTCTCCTAAAGGTTTCCCCCATATCGATTCGATTTTTTTCGATCAATCGTTAGAGATATTTTCAGGCTCGTAGTCATTCTTAAAGGTCCATTTCGATTTCTTTTATCGGAGGTTACAATTAGACTCGAAGCGGGACGATTATGCAAATTAGAGAGGTACGTATACAAGCGGGACGAGTATGGTATATGGAAAATTGATTGCGAAGGTTCCGTTTTTTTTTTCCTTTTCTTTTTCTTTCTTTCTTTCTTCCTTTTTTTTTTTTTTGCTTTTCTCTTTTATTAGCCATCAAAATTTAAGGAGATCTCATTTAAACGGGGCCGCGAAAACGCGATTCCCTCTTTATAACTACTTCTTGGCGTCTCCGGCCCCCATCATAAAAGATCGTACATTACATCTCGGTAGAGAGCTCTTACTCGTGACGAGGATGAGAAAAGATCTGTCGTCGTACCGTGTGGCGCCATCTTGAAGGTCCATGTGACTCACTGCCTCATATATAAGGGCAGACGAGATATGTGAGAAATGGTTGGACAGGGGTAGCCAAAAGCGAGCTTCCATTCTCTACAACCAACCAGCAAGCAAGGCAATGAGCCACGTCAACCGGATGATGAACGCTCGAGACGTAAACCTGACGAGTGACTCCGTTCGTCGTCGTCGTCGTTGTCGTCGTTGTCGTCGTCGTCGTCTTCGGTGAACGACCAACATGGCCGAATGCAGACTCGTAGATCACTTTTATTGCCGCTTCGGGTCTCGTGATTCCTCTCGTGCCACGCGTTTCACTGCAGATTGCTTGACGAAGATTTTCCCGCCTATCTCTTCTCTTACTGCACTTTATTCTTTCTTTTACATTGGCGAACATCGTTATGATTATCTTTGCACGTTTAACGCCTCCAACGATTTCCCCATATCGACGTATTTTTATTCATTATGACGATACAATAGGGATAGAAACTTTATAGGAAAGAAATATTGTATCGTTTACGATAAAGAAGATTATTTTTTGCCATTGAAGCATTTTCAGATCTAATCCGATATAGATGATGAACAGACGACGAATCAAATTATCAAGTAGCTATTTTGCTTTCTGATAATTAGGCACCAGTAACGAGGAATGATAAATTAAACCGACGTTTTCGATTTCCACACTTATCATCGTTCCGTTTGCCTTTTCGAAAGCACAGAGAGAGAGAGAGAGAGAGAGAGAGAGAGAGAGAGAGAGAGAGAGAGAGAAATGGTTGAGTGTTATGAAGGGGAGGAAAAGCTCGCGTTCAGTTACGTGCGTCGAAGTTCCACGTGCGGTGCTATGCCGCATCAACGTAATTGCTCGCATATTATAATTTATATCGCGGCCTGAATGAGGACTATTTGGATGTGAACAATCGGCACGCCGACAATGCGGGACCTTAAATCATAATTTGGTTAATGTGGAATGTAATGTCGATGTTGGCGCGAGCGTATCTCCATCTGCGGATAGAAAGAGATGGAGACAGAAACATAGAGAGAGAGAGAGAGAGAGAAAGAGAAAGAGAAAGAGAGCGAGAGAGAGAGAATTCTCCTCCTCTTTCTCTACTATCTATCGCTTTCGCTTGAGCGCGGAGGACACGTATACGCGTACACACTGACCAAGGGATTATAAATCGCGGGCCAATGAGTGGCTTCCATTCGTTATCACTGCCGTTGGCACGCCGGTTAGGTGGACACCTACCTAACGCCGTCGTGTTCGTCGCTGTTTTACGCCCGAAATATAGCGCGCTTTCACCACCGACACTCCCGACATGCTACCGCATCGGATATCGAATCTGAAAGGGTGAATAGGTTTGCCCGAAAGAAAGAAAGAAAGAAGAAGGGATTTTATTGGGTATACGTAAATCGAACGTTCTGTAATGTCGTCCTTAGTATGTTGATCATTGTTTTAATATAATTTTTGATAGAATTAAAAAGGATCTGTATCGTATTGAATTTTTCGTTCTGAATAATTCGTGGAAAAAATATTGTGCAACATCTCTCAGTTGGTAGTATTATCGTCGTTAGAAGTAGGTATCGTCGGATTCTTTAGCTTTTCGCTTTATGGCACCCTTCGGCTGCAAAAAGCGATCGATGAAGTAACGACGTTAGCTCGATGCTACCTCGTCAGGCTCGGATGTCGACTCGAGTGAGAGGGTCGAGTGATGGCTCCGTCGAATTCGATCTAACAACCCTTCGACGTCGATACGGCAGCCAGCGTCGATAAATCGATGGTAGGAAGCAGCGTGAGCGGAAGGAAATAATTGTTTTTGAACGAGTCTAGAGCGCCTGTAGGAGACAGCATTGTACGTACTCCGTGGATTACACGCTTTGTCGTGTCTTCGTTTATAGAAAGAAAATTTTACGCTTCAAAGTCTACCCTTTTGATTGTATTTAATATATGAAGGCGAATAATGGCAATGCCATTTTTCTCTTACGATCGCTTTAATGTAACAAATATTTATCGATTTTAAAAAACAATGGATATCGGGGATAGTAGTTCTGTCAAGTGTATTGACGTACGTATATAAAAGGAAATAAGGAACGTTCAGAAGATGATTGTAAACTCGCGAAGAAAACTTTGGCCAGGAGGAAAATTAAATTCGTATTGCGGACGTAACCATTCCAATCTCTAAAACGATTCGGTCAAGTCCTATCTGGTAGATAGCCAGGCATCTTTAAGACTCTTACTTTATACCGTTGTTATCGAGACAGCCTATCTCGTGGATGGACCTTTCGCACCCCCGAACGACTTGGTCGCACATATGCAATGAACTCCCTTTTAGCTCTCGTGAATTTGTTGGGGTTGCCGATAATGGTGACCCTCTTTTCGTAGGGAGCAGCAGGACGTTCGGGGAAAAAAAAAAAGAAGAAATTCAAGAGAGGGTAGAAAACGACGGTCGCCTCGACAATCTGACTACGAGGAGACAGTAAGGGAGATTCTGAGATTCGATGTTCCGTAAAACGTAATAGCTCTTTTACGAGGAATTCACTAGCGTTAAGAAAGTAACCTCTGATCTAACGTTAAAAGGATCAAGTTTTCAACGTTTTCAATCGTTACAACTTCATCCTTCGAATGAATGTAAAAGTATGGTTTCGTCATTATGGTATACTTCACTTGGGTTATCTATAAATATTGTATTCGTCTTCCATCTCCGTCTCTCTCTCTCTCTCTCTCTTTCTCTCTTACACGTTGTCATAGAGAAGCACAAGCGCGTAGCCAGATAATAATTATAAGTTACGAACTTGCCGGTGTCGGCGTTTCGTGGGTCATAGCAGGTAGCAAGAGGAGGTCGTAGAGTATGAGGAGGAAAAGGAGAAGGGTGCGGGAAGTATAAAGGACGTAGAGGAGAGAGAGAGAGAGAGAGAGAGAGAGAGAGAGAGAGAGAGAGAGTAGGGTTCAGGGATGGTACGAGAGTCCCCGGTTGCGGCTCGGCGAGCGGACACTATCGTGTTACGATGTTGCATTAATCTGCAGCAAGCAAGTATCGGCAGTCGGCGAGCTCTCCGGTGGGTGGAGGGTTGACTTTTAGGGAAGAGAGAAAGAGAGAGAGAGAGAGAGAGAGAGAGAGAGAGAGAGGGAGGGAGGGAGAGAGATAGAGAGAAAGGGAGAAGAGAGGACGATACTGCGCTAGAGAATGGCTTGGCTAGACCGAGTTGTAGAGGAGGGGAGAGGATGGCTAACCTACATGCTTCCTAAATATATTGTCGGTATAACATGGCGGATGAGGGGTATGGCCGGAGGAGCGAGGTGTGTCCAGGAGTAGCAACGACAGCAGCAGCGGTAGCAGCAAGCAGTGTATCGTCTCTCCCTACACTCGTTCTCCTCGTGCAGACCGTAATGGTATGGCCGAGAGAGAACGAATGCACGAGCGAGACGAGGAGGAATAAAGGCGAGCGAGAGAGAGAGAGAGAGAAATAGATAAAGAGAGAAAGAGATAGAGACAGAGAGAGAGAGAGAGAGAGAGAGAGAGAGAGAGAGAGAGAATAAGGGGTGGGAAAGAGGAAGATAGGAGGGCGCAAGTGTGTAATGGTACGTGGAGTGGTCGAGGGAAAGACAGGGTTGCTGCTGGGACAGCAGAGCAGTACGTCCCTGAGGCCCAAGCGGCACTGTACAGAGGACGGACAGTCATATGTATATATGCAATGTATATGTGTGTGTAATGCGTGTGTATATCGTTGGTCGAGTAAACGCGGGGGTCTATACTATATGATTCTCATCCACATAGATCCCTACGTCGCACTTAATGCCGCCTGCAAAATGAGTAGGCAGAAAGAGGAAGAAGGAGAGAACCAGAGAGAGAGAGAGAGAGAGAGAGAGAGAGAAGAAATGGTTTGAGAGAAAGGAGGGGGGAGATAGCCTAGATAGAGGCAGGTACTTTGTTGGCAAGGGGATAGCGACGAGATGAAACGGAAAGCACGCCACAGAAGTCGCTTAGATAACCGATATCGTGTATTGCGAGAAAGGCAACGTATCGTTTATACGTAGGTATGTGCGTGAGAAGAACACGCGCCATTACTCTCGTAGGCTACGCGAGCCGTTTCGAGAAACACGCAAAGGATGAATTCGCGCTACGCTTTGCCTTAGGGGACGCGTCTATCTATCGGTAGGGAGACTCCCAGATTCCCGATGTACCTCTGATTACACGGCTTTCGTCTTTGTTGCCTACGACGAGCTATTATTACCTGATCGGAGGTAACCAATCTGTCGTATCCTTTAAGAAAGGACTATTTGTAATTTTTTTTTCTTTTTCCATTTTCTTTTTCTTTTTTGCTTTTTGTTTTTGTTTCTTCTTTCTTGTTTTTTTTTTTCGCAGCGTGTTTCGCTTCAAAGCATTTCCACTGTGTACGCTTCGTATGAACGAATGCAGTCGTACAACATTCGGATCAACGTAATTCTTCTAGCGTTTTCTTTTTTGTTTCTCTCTCTCTCTCTCTCTATTTTCTTTTTTTTCTTATTCACAAATCGTCTTACCGCACATCGTGAAGATGTGAGTGCAAGGGGATGAAAAGAGAAAAAGGATCGTTCGTAGGTATCTCTCGTCGTTGGTTGGTTATATCGCCTTTTTGATATCGGCCAGGACCTATGGCGGTGGTAGTATCGAGCTAACAATTAATTATTGGCGGCGCTTCAGAGGGCTGCCGGCAGCCGTAGTTAAACATTACGCGTACCATATCTTACTGTGCTATCTAATCCCCCCGGGGGCTCGAGCGCTACTGCAGTAATCTCGTTTAATTGCCGGCTGTAGACGCGAGAGTCCCGTTCAATTAGTTTTTCAAATAAACATTAGTTTCCTTAACACGCGGCGCCATAACGTGCCGGAGTATGAGGAGGAGGTGGCGGAAGAGAAAGCCGCGGGAGGAGAAAACGGAGAAGAGGAACGGTGAAGAGAAAAGGAGAGGGAGAGAAAGAGAGAGAGAGAGGGAGAGAGAGAGTGAGTGAGAGAGAAAGAGAAAGAGAATGAAGTAGAAATCGAGGGAGAAGAGGGAGAGAGAGAGAGAAAGAGGGAGGGAGAAAGAGGGCGATAGCATAGGTGGTGTAGTCGGAAGGCAGCTCCGTTGGAGGTGACGGTACTCTGTTGGAGGAGAAAGAGGCCGTCGCCGCCGTTACCGCCGCCGCCGCCGCCGCCGTTGCCGCTTAGGGGTTGGGGAAGAGGAGGAGAAGAGTCGAAGGGGTAGGAAGAGAACGGTGGTGTCGCGGTCGCGGGGTAAGTAATTAACGACACATTTATACGATATCGTCCACGGGCTAGGAGGTCAGGTGAGGTGCGGAGAGTAATAGAGGGAAGAGGAGAGGCGAAGCGAGCCAGGATCCCGTCTGTATGAAGTGCCTCGCTAATAGGAAGCTATGCGCTCGTCGATAGATACCTAAACCCGACCGGTAACCGGCTACCTTGCGGAGCCAACGTAGATGAGGAGAGAGAGAGAGAAAGAGAGAGAGAGAGAGAGAGAAAGAGAGAGGGAGAAAGAAAGAGAGAGAGAGAAACGGCGAACACCGATTTTCCTTTTCTATCGTCGTCTCGTTGCTACTTCCATCGGTTGCAGTTGCGAAGAGAGGGTCGTTGGTTTCCCTTGAACATTCTGGATATGTTCAAAAGTATCGATATAATATGAAAAGAAAATTTGTTCCTGTACACTTTTCGATCTTATTTTAATCCTTTTTTAAAGTCGATTATACTCCGAGACGAAGTTCTTTTATTTATTATCATATCACGATTTTACTTGTTGTAATTCATGGGGCCGTGGATATGGATGGTATATTTTTCAAAGGATCGCTCGTAAACGGTGCTAACATTTCTCACGCATCATTGGAATCTATGGCGGTTCTCTAAGTCTACGACATACTCGAGCTCGTTCAAAGTTTCGGCAGTATATCGGTCGGGCGATTCGACGGAAACTCCGTTGCGTTCGATGACGATAGATCAATGAAAGATAGAGAGATAGAGAAAGAGGGAGAGGGAGAGGGAGAGGAGAGAGAGAGAGAGTGAGAGAAGGGAGAGGGAGAGCTTAATGCGACTTTTGCCGTTACGCAAAACGCAACGGCTGCCCGTGCGGCTGGTTATGGTGATGCGGATTATTCACTAATATGATTTACGACGTATTACCCCGACGAGCTAGCGGCGTGAGCGTTCGTACGCGCTCATGCTCTCGCTCGTGCGCCCGTACCCGTGCCCGTGCCCGTGCCCATGCCCATGCCCGCGCGCGCGCGCACAAACTCTCGCGACTCACAATACGCACATAATGTGAGGCATAATTTATTAATTTTACTAATGGCTCCTGCCCATTATTATTGATTTCGGTCCGCACCTCGTTCGGACGGGCGCTGATTTATCCTGGTCGTTATCGGCCCCATGTTAAATCGTCCGCGAACCAGGAACCGCGAGAAACACAATGCAGACCGATCGCGATGCACCGATCTTTTTTTATTTTTTTTTTTTTACCTTCCGAAACACGATCCTATCGTCGTGTCCAGGATACCAATGCCGTCCGTGGAAGCTCAACGATTCGAAGAATCAACCCGGGAATATCGAAATGATAATCTGGAGTTCGTTGTTTCGTACTATTACGTTTACAGGATTAACGACGATTATGCTGAATGAATGAATGAATGAATGAATGAATGAATGAACTCAGGAAGATCTATCAATGTATAAACGATAATAAGGAATATCTACGTCGATCTTAGAAAGGAAATCCTTTCGAATAAGGGAAAACAATGATAAAACTTTCCCATGGAATATAATCGTATCTGTTAATCAACATAATCGAAAACGATAACAGTGTACCATGAGTGTCTTGCGAACGAGGATGATGTTTTTTTCGCTAGTATTGAAATCGATTCGAAAAAAGAGAAATGTGAGCGAAAAAGGTAGAAAGTCAGGGAGAGGGGGCAGAAGTCGAGAGAAAAAGAATGGAGAGCATCGACGACATCCTAAATGCGGACACCGCGTTGTCCGAACGACCACACCGACATGATATTAAAACATTAAAATAATTTATCGCTCTCCTTGGATCACGTTATGGTCGAAAGGGAAGTGAAAGAAGGGTGGTGGCAGTGGTGGCTAGGGGAGAGGGTGCGCTTGACACGCTCCTTTACCAATATAATCTCGTTCTCTTGTCCTTTTCGCCCATTCGACCCACTCGGTTACCTTGTCGTACTTGCCATTTTCTCTCTCTCTCTCTCTCTCTCTCTCTCTCTCTCTTGCCCTCTCGTTCTCTCTCTCTCTCTCTCTCTCTCACTTTCTTTTTTCTTTTCGCCCATCGCGAAGAGAGCATAGGCGTAGAAAGTTCCCACTTTGCTTTTTCTGTTTTGAAAGAGTAACACCATAATGTCCTTTCCCGACTTCCTGCGGCAATGGGCACTGCTGCCATCTGGAGCTGTGAGAGAAGACACGCACAAAAAGATACGTTTCGAGCGGAACGCGATCGCTCGCTCGTGCCAGAGAGGGTGAGTCTTTGGTGACTCGTAGAATCTTTCAGGGAAGAAAGAAAGAGAGAGAGAGAGAGAGAGAGAGAGAAAGAAATCGAAAGAAGGGAGACGTTTTTTCGAGAAGAAACAAAGCCAATATCGGTCGCGTCTGTTTGTACTGCAACCGTATCCGACGCCAATCTTACTCCAACGCGACGTTATTGCGCGACCTCGCCACAATAACGTTTTTATTAAATGATAAACATATGTGTGGTATAGGCGTAGCTCTTTGTATGCACCGAAAGGACTTATCGGAAACAATAGAAAAATATGAGTTTGTAAAAGTGCAACGTTGATATTGATTTCTTTTAGAAAATTTTGTTATATATTGATCATTTAAATATTCGTACAATAATTACGTATTTATGCGTAATTAATTTTATTATAGTAATGTTTTGGAGAAATAGGAGAAATACATACATAGGTATTGTTGCGTCAAACCGAAATTAGAATGCAATGGTTTAAAGATGCTTGCCACTGGCGAAATAACGTCGAAAGCGGTAGCAAGCATTGTTAGACTTATATACGAATCTTGCGTTAGAATTGTGCTAGGGCTTAAGGTTTGTTAAAGAGGGGCATGCCGCTTAAGAGCCGTTGTTTCTATGTAGCACGGCCGTTTCGTCGAGGTCGTCGAGGAATATACGGTAACAAGGGCATTACATTACTCTTACTCGATGAACCTTTGATGATTCTGTTTGAAGTGCCGCGAGGGGCTACGGGTTCCTTCGAGTTCTCTCTTTCTCGTGGAAACCTGCAATGCTGTCACCCTCGAGTTCATCGGGGCCACGGGAGAGGGTGAGCTTTCACAGAGGGATTATACGAACCTCTTGACTAACGGGGGTCTCCGGCTACGTTAACCGCAAGCCGGACAGCCATTATTAGCAGGTACCTTGTACGAGGACCACCCGGTAAACCGTATGTCGGAGAATAATTAGAATGCTGTATGACTATGGGAGCTTGGTTCGTCTAACGAGCGCGTACTTACATACGTGGTCCGCGTAACGCAGCTTGCAACTAGGTCCTCTTCTAATTGCGACTGGGTCCTCTTTGAAAAATGTATTTTATTTTTCTTTTTTGCTTTTCTTTTGTTTTTTCTTTGTTGTTTTTTTTTTTTTTTAAGAAAACCGCAAACACGAAAGAAGAGAGCCATTTTCTTACGTCTTCCCGTTAAATCTACAATCCGTATTTCAACGATACATTAGAGAGATCTTCAAGATTTATTATAGTCGCGGGACAAAATTTCGGTTAGAAAGTTCGATTCTATGAGGAAAACGTAGAAGTAAGTATGTCCAAGTTATCGTCTGACTTATAAAAGTGTATATGCATTTATATGTATATGTATTATGTATCTAGGTATAGTTATGTATAAGTATATCGATAGAAAATGGAGTACATACTATGTAAATCTCCGCAGGACATTCTCCTTTGACGTCAAAAAGTATTCTTTTCCATCGGCAGCACCGGCCGGTCCTGCTACCCTTAGCGAGGGGCAAAAAAATTCCATCAAAGTGCCAATAGCCACGAGTGCCGAGGCATTCGGAGACCAACGATTAATTATCACAAAGCGACGCGTGTTTGATGTCGAAGGTAACGTCGGTGTTGGACCCCGATTGATCGGTTAATTTAAAGGGACGATAAGAAAAGGGGGTGGATGCAGAACAGCGATAAGGGAGGGGAGAGGGTAGAGGGTGAGTGGCACGGTTCGAAGCAAAGCACAGAGTGGCTCTGTTCTGCACGGGGTTTGTTGTGCCGCCTTTCGTTCGCCTCGACACTCCGACAGCTCTTTCATCTGCGGATGATTACGTACTACTTCTCGTCCTCCTCCTCCTCCTCCTCCTCCTCCTCCTCCTCCTCCTCCTCCTCCTCCTCTTCCTCCTCCTCCTCCTCGTCGCCGTCGGTCTAAACAAACCCCATCCCCCGATCTTTCTTCGAACGACGCCGCTTGGAAATTACTTGTACCTACCTACCTATCTACCCTAACCCTTGGAAAATGCTAACGCATTCTTACAATCTCGTTTGATTTTTTTCTCGACACGCGACTAAAGAAACTCGTCACTTTTTTCCCTTTCGCTTTTTTCAATATACGAATCAATTTAAACAAAAAAAAAAAAAAGAAAAAAAAAAAGAAGAAAAAGGAAAAGAAAAGGCATTTCCGATCTCTCTACTAATCGAGTATTGATCAATCATTTTCTCTTACGTCGTAGTCTCACACGTGGTACATCGTGACATTGTATACTCTATATTTATGTTTCCTTTTCTCTTTTTCTTTTTTTTTTCAGAAAAATAATATTCTAATATTTAAAAATTAAAGTTAAAAGTCGTGATACTTTTTAAGTCTCTCTGCTACGTTATCTACGAGAGGATGTAAGTGAAAGAGAAAGAGAGAGAGAGAGAAGAACAAGGCAGCTTCCATCTAGTGCCAGTTCCCCGTCGTCTTTAACATTAACGTCACGACGTTTCTCTACGGAGTCACAATTATGCACCGCCGGAAATAACATTTACTTAGTCGAGTCGCGCTCGAGTATTGTGGACCTGACACATATCACCTCAGCCACGTAACTTCTCTTGCTTCGCGTCGTCTTGCGACGGCAGCTTAAACTTGACTTCAACTTCCGAGCCGCGTTGGAGGGACGCAACGTGTTGCATGATGTATCGGAGGACGACAGAGGCGATCATAATCTCGGAAATGGAAGAGGACTTTCGTGCGAGGCTTACCTTTCGCAGAGAGGAGCGAAATAAATGCATGGTGCACTTTCTCCTGAGTAATATGGCTCGTGCGGATCTGAACGAGCTCGTATCATAACGACACCCACGATTTTCAACGCGATAATCACGACGATGACTTTTTCTTATACTAATAAAAATATAACAAAGTATATAACGAGAAACGAATGGCCAACATCGAATCGTTTTATTGTACAGCATAACGTCCCCAAACCACGTTTGTCTTCTGCTCTTTATAAAACATATTCAAAGGTTTCTCCTTTCTCACAGTCCTGGTACTACGTATGATCGTTATCATCGTAGCTTTCGATTAACCATGAAAGCCGACAGAATGATTCGTAAGATCACCTATCCATATCGGTGGACGGCTATATAATTCTCGACGAGTAGACGCGTATTATATTTCAAACCGATTAATCGCATTCACCGTTGGATCCCACGTGGTATATTTCCAAGTGTGAAAGTCGAAGAGAAGAGGATGGGATAGGAAAGATGAGGAACGGGGGGACGGAACGAAGAACGGGAGAATGAAGAGGATTGGGAGGGAGAAAGAGAGGAAGGGAGGAAGGAAGGAAGGTGGGTGGGTGGGTGGGTTGGGGGAGGTGCGCGCAGGTACCTTCTTTCGCTTCTTTGCCGCGTATGGCATCGCGTCTTTTAATTTACGATCGTCTGGGAGCTCGAGACTTCTTGGGCGCCATCTTCTCGGTTCTCTTACATAAAAATCAGGAAACAGCTCGCGGCCGAGATCCGCCACAAATCATCGTCTGTCATCCCGGCCGCGGAACGAATGGCCCGCGCGCAGAAATGGCGGCGCGCGTCTCGACGACGAGAACGTAGAGTAGAGAGGAGGATGAGAATCAGGATGAGAGGAGAGGAGGATGGCGAGCGCAGGACGACAAATCCTACACATCATTCTGTCGGCCCAATGGACCGAAAGATACCGGTTGGAGTCTTCTCTGTCGTTGGAATATCTTTCGAAGCGTATATACCGTGGCGGTTGCGATTCTTCCATGAAATTCGCCCTCTTCGACTATATACTTTGATATCTTCTTTTGTAGGGGGTTGGAGGGAGGAAGGTAGTGTGAGGGTGGGAGGTGGGCGTAAGGGTGAAGTGGGGGTAAGGAAGACTAAGGAAAGAAGGAGAAAGAGATAGTCCAGAAGAAGGAGGAAAAGCGAAAAATCACGTCAAACTGGCACCGCCGATGCGGCCATCTCGTCGTCCTGAACCGACCGAGGGAAACGCTCGATTTGAAATTCCAAAACTTTACTGATAACGTCCCGACTAGGTACCTAAGTAGGTACACGTACGACAGACGAGATCGTATCGTCGCCCTGATATCTTCTCTCTTTTTATTTTTTTCTTTTTGATGTCTTTCTTCTTTTCTTTTTTCTTTTTTTTTTTTTTTTTGCTTTTTTTTCTCTCCTCTTTCTGTCTCCCTTTCCATTCTGTTTCCATTGGAAAAACGAAATCATAAGAAATCGGTTGTTACTGATTTCGTCGTGAGACGCGCATTCCAACGTATATATTTTTCTGAGATATTCGTTCATTCGTACAAAAGTTTCAGTTTCTTGAATTTCCATTTGATTTTTTTCCAAACGTTTTCATCTTCTCTTTTGATTTTGTTCATAATTTATTTTATTATTTCTTTCGATTTCGTTATTTACGTCGATACGACGATTCGACTTAATGAATCGATTTTTATCTACACGAAATATCAAAAGATTGTACAATTGAATGATTATTCTTGATAGAGAATTTTTCACGAGTTTTGTTGTAATTACGAGTAACGAAGATTATTTACTAAAGCAACAAATGGAAATTAAATTAAATCTATTATTTAGAATTTTCATGTACGTATACCTCTCTCATTGTGACACGTACTAAGAGAATTCTTAGACAGTACCAGCATCTCTTCTTATCTATACAGGAGAAAAAGAAAAAGTTAGATAGAGAAAGAAAGAAAGAAAGAAAGAGAGAGAGAGAGAGAGAGAGGGAGGGAGGGAGGGAGAGAGAGAATAAAAGAAAATCGACAACGAGTTACTAATTTATTTATCCTTTCTCGCTTGAACTCGCAGGCCGGAACGAGGGTGAAAAAAGTTTTTCGCCCCGTGCACGGTCCTATTGAGCGAAAAAGGTAGGGAGGGAAAGAGAGTGAGAGAGGAGAGAGAGAGAGAGAGAGAGAGAGAGAGAGAAAGAAAGAGATATAGAGAGAAAGAGAGACGGATAGAAGAGTAAAAAGAGAAATACCACCTACCGAGCGCGCCAAGCCGCGCGCATCGTCGCGTTTCCCTTTGACACGAAAAACGGATTGGAGAGAGGTACTGGCAAGTTTATTTGCGCAGTTATTGTCAGCGCGCGTAGCTACGGCTACAGCCGCGGGTTCAATTAGCGAATTAAACTTTTAAGCGGTGTTTTCCTTTGACACCGGACGCAGGACTCATCTTTCTCTTTTCCTCTTTCACTTTCTCTCTCTCTCTCTCTCTCTCTCTCTCTCTCTCTTTTTCTCTCTTTCTCATTCTCTTTCTTTTAACGCTTTTCTCTTCGTTTCTCTTTCCCCCCTCTTTTCCTTGCCCCATCGCTTGTGCCCATTGTTTACGCATCTTTTGTTTGACTTCGCGAAAATTATGAGGGCCGTTCTGTGATTTAAAGGCAAGGGTTATACTTCGTCCTCGAAAATCCCGTTGGTGAAAGACGACCGGAGGAATCGCCGTCGTTTCACGGTGAATTTTCTCCACCTCTTTCTCTCTCTCTCTCTCTTTTTCTTTTTCTCTCTGTCTTTCTCTCTTTCTCTCTCTCTCTCTCCCTCTCTCTCTCTTTAGCTCTACCACCAGCTGCAACAGCCAGTAGCATCGGCAGTGCTACGATCCACACCATTGCGAGCTCTCCTCCCTCGCTCCCCTTCTAACTCCTTCCCCCTCCCACTTCTTCGTCCACCTTCGAACGGCTTTGTGCTTAATCGCAATTCTTTTCCGAGCAAGTGAAACGCCCTTCTGCCCGCTTCTCCGTAGTTCCGTCGGTCGTTAAACTAAATTCAATCGATACTTCACGGTTTTAACGGGTATACGAAGCCGTAACAAATAATTGCATTACATTAAGGGGACGTTAGATGAGAGTGGCACGTTGATAGAAAAACTTTCGTGTTCTTTCAGTCGTACCGAGTCGATGAAGATTCTCTACGTTGACTTCGACCGATTACTATACTACTACTGCTACTACTACTACTACTATTACTACTACTCTTAATACTACTACTACTAAGGTCTCTTCTTCTCCTTGCAGGCAATTAATTATATTTTTCCACGCGTGTTACCGAGTTGAACGCGCAGAGACAGATCAATAGAGATCCATCGATTAATCGTTTTTCGGATGAAAATCATTTCGATCATTTCTCTTTTCTTCCTTTCTTTTTCTTTTTTCTTTATTTTTTTTTTTTTTTTTCTTTTCTTAACACGTCATCGTGCACGCGATAAGCATAATTCGCGGCCAGTTCTACACCGTATTCCCACTGGAGGTTTACGAGAGATTAAAGATGAGCCGAGTTACGAATCTGTTTAGGTTGGAAGCGAAAGAAGAGACGAGGAGAAGTACAGAAGAAGGGTGGGAGGGTTGATGGTGGCGGAATGAGTTGGAGGGTGGTCCGTAGGAGGGAGAGTAGAAGGTACTGAGAGTCGCGGATCCCACGGACGGAAGTTTCCTCCTCAAATTAACCGGCCCGAGAGACGCTACGTAAACCGAGATTATTATAATCTCTCCGAGGCCTGACTGCGGTAACATTAAACGAAGAGATGCCCCTTTTGTTTCTTGGTGTATGTACGTGTTAGCTGCATGTGGCTGAAGGGAACAGGGTGGGTGGGGGAAGGTGGGATGAGGGGGGAAAGAAGGAAGGAGAAAGGTATAGGGAGAGAGAAGACACCGAGGAGAGAGAAGAGAGACACTTTCGCGGTTGTTAGTTTGTTCAGACTAAGTTTCCGTCGACTTTCCAATGCCTTCTCTCTCTCTCTCTCTCTCTCTCTCTCGCTCTCATTCTCTCTCTTACCTTCATTCCATTTCCATATCCTCTTTTTCCTTTTCTCTTTTTCGTTTAATGAAACACGGAAATGGATTAGCCACGAGGTTTGCGATAACGAGTAAAAGAAAGAATAGCTCGTGCCAAGAATTTCGGCGAAAATTCCATCATATAAACAAGGCTCGAGTTTCTCTTACGCACGTTACTTTTGTATATACCGATGCGACGTAGTAGAGCTTTGGCCGGCTTACAAGAAACTACATCCCTTCTACACGTATTTACACACACACACACACACACACACACATATATATATAAACCTTTCCCTTCTTATTACCCTTTTTTTTACGAAAGCAAACCATTTTTGAAACTCGAAGTTCTTAATAAGCCAAAGCCTTACCCTATCGAATTTTTAACGAGAATTAGATAAATCTTTCGTTTTTAACGAATCTACATAATTTTGACGCAGTTCTTTTCTTTTTTCTTTTTTTTTTTATTATTTTTTGTTTTTTTTTTTTTTTTGTTTTTTTTTGCAACAACAGCACATATGTATTTCTTTTCCCTTTTCTCCCCCAACCTCTCTCTCACTCTCTCCCTTTCTCCCTCTCTCTCTCTCTCTCTCTCTCTCTCTTTTCATACTCCCGTATTCGATCGAATTAATGGAAGCCGACGATATCGAATTACGTGATACTAACAGACGATGTACGCATTATCAAACGCAGTAATAACGTCGAGTTATTACGGCGTAAAGTCCGAAAGCAAATTTACCGACATGAGGTCGATGATAATGCGGATAATAGACTTGGCATCGTTAAAATCGTAGTTTGGTCTACGCGTGACCGCTTTCAATGCGGATTCATTCCGCGTTATTTTTTTTTTTTTTTATTCGTGACGGATATGCTCGGATGGGTCGCGATGTTAAAAGAAAAAAAAGGAAAAAAAAGAAGAAGAAGAAGAAGAAGAAAAACAAAACAGAAATAATTAGAAGGAAAAAAGGAAATTATAATAATAATAACGACTAGAGGAAAAGAGATTTGATATTTGTAGTGGTTGATGTAGTGACGACGAGTCACCGCGAGAGAGAGAGAGAGAGAGAGAGAGAGAGAGAGAGATCACGGGACAGGGACTGGTGAGTCCCTCGACAACAACTTACGTTTGTTTCCGCAAAACGTAATGTTTCGCAAGCATACCACTTCGTGCTTTCTCTCTTTCTCTTTTTGTCTCTTTCTCTCTCTTTCTTTCTTTCTCTCTTACTCTCTTTCTTCGTTTCACTCGTCCCCCATCGCACAAGCGGCACTTAATCCCGGGGTATTTATTCGCATAATAATAATAGTAATGCCGTTGGAGCGTTTTCAAGAATTATAGCTGTCCTTGCCTCCACGATAAATGAGTCCGGAGGATTAGCTAAACAGTGGCTCAAAAATGTTATTATATAGCTGGCATGAATATTCATCTACCGGTTGAACCGCGCCGTTCCGAAGCTTTTAAAACGTGTTTTTCAACGCGGCGTGCGCTACTCGTTCGTTCGTGCGCACCTTTGTTTCAAACGCGGAAAATCGTTTTGACATAACTCACTTTTCCAACGGCTTAACCGTACGGAATCGAACGGAGCGTTAAGGTCTATGACGATTCTTTGGTTTTGGTTTTTCGTTCGTTTCAATGATGGAAAATTTTGAATAAAAGTCGAAGGAAGGAATAGAACGAAACGAAACGAAACGGAACGGAACGGATTGACGAAAATTCAACTTTTCCGAAATTTATCAACGTAAGGTTAGGTATATTGCGGTGAACGCGCGTTTAAATGAAACGTGTAGAACATAGCCACGGTAATTGCCTGAATGAATCTCGAGGAAAGAAGGATGGCCAATAAGGAAGGGCACGTAGAAGGCGTGTCGGTCGTTCACGTAGATTACTCCAGGATTGATATTTTACTCCGTTGGAAATTCACCGCCAGGATATAAAGTAAAATGATTATGAAATGAACGTTAAATGTTGAAGGAAGAAAACGGTTTTGAATTCGCCAAGTTATTTGAATAAAATCTCACAAAAAAAGGAAAGGACGTGTTTACGATCGAACGGATTTTGACTTATATTTCTCGATCATTTTAATCATTGACGAACAAAACGACAATGTTTTTATACGCAGATAGATCCAGAAAGGGGATTACGATTATTTGAAGCTCTTGTTACGTCCGATCACATTTTAAACGTGTCCCTGATAAACCAAAAACTATTAGGCATTAAACGATATTTCGCCGTATGAAAGGAACAACAGTATAGGGAACAACTACTGTGTCATATCCGCGACGTATATAGGTACGTATATACATATATATATATATATCCAAATTCGTGGAAGCGTTAAATCATGCTTGCGCACTTTGTCAGGAGGAAGCTAATATGGTGAAATATCGAAAAGTGTGATTAATTAAAAGGTACACTCGTTAAGCGGGATTACACGTGCGATTGATATTTTTGCCGGGACGTTCGGTAATCGCGTTAACGTGGCCGACGAATTTAATTTGCTTTTCGTTGGTTCGACGCGGCGACGTTAGCGGTGGCGGTAGTATCGGCAGCGGCGGCGGTGGCGGTGGCGATGGCGGTGGCGATGGCGATGGTGGTGGCGGTGGTGGCGGTGGCAATGGAAACGGCAGCAACATCGACGGCAGCGTCGGCGTCGCTGGTGGTTAACGTGGCGCGAGCCATTCGCTCGATTCCGCACCGAGCTACACACCGTGGATTGATTCGGACTGAATAATAAGTGGGTAGAGGAACAGGGAAGGTGCAATAATTAGCGCCTACATTGCAGACTCCGCCCGTCCCATCGCTCTTCGCGCGTGGATGCACGCTTCGCGAGCCGTGCTTTTGATTATGCAGCCTACTCCGATCGAATTTGCGATAGCTTCGAACCGTGACCAAGCGAGATATCGATGCCTCTTAATGCCTTCCTCCTCGATCTCATACACCTTTCAACGTATTTCGCGATTAACTATTTCTCTCTTTCTTCTTTTTTTTCTTTTCTTCTTTTTCTTTTTTTCTTTTCTTTTCTTTTCTTGCTTCGACATATCAATTTACACGATGCAGTTATTTACGATCGTTTATATAATATATTTATGGACTATTGTATCTTTAATATCGACAGTTTTTCTTTAACTCCGAAATTGTGATATTATGCATCGATTAATCGCGAATTCTTATTATTGAAATTTATGAGAATTAATTCACGATGTTTAGAAATTATAATATATATATATATATATATATATATATATATATATATATATATACATATATCGTTTGAAATATAGATTTTAATTATGATATTTGGCGATGTTTATAGTTTATACATAGAGTATCTCAAAAGATTTGATCGATATTTCAAAATCGTATCTAAGATATCTCGTAGAATCAAATCTTTTCGGACACCTTGTATAACGTGTAAAGTACATATATCGAGTATTGTAAATCGCATATTACAATCAAATAATAACTGTACAATTAATAACACTTAGTTTAACGAGTCTCATATTTTCTTACAGCTTCATCTTCTATTTGTTTTGTTTTCTTTTCTTTTCTTTTCTTTCCTTTAAAGTAAGGAACAACGTGGGAAATCTAGAGTCGCAAGAAAAATCATTTTTCGATAATAAGAGGATAGGAAGAAAAAAAAAGAAAGGATTCATTGATGGTACTGGCAAGTAGCTAACAGTAGTAGCAGCAGCAGCAGCCGGTCCGAGTACTTCGATAACGCGATAAGGCGAGGTTAAACCCATGTTTGGCGGGCAGGTTATAGGTTAAACGGTGAGCTAGGGGGTGCAACAGGTCGCGTGAACTTGGGTGAATTTTCTGTTCCAGGGCGCGCTGCCTGGCCCTCCGAAACCCCCCTTCGGTCCCTTCGCCACGCCATCATTAGTCAATGTCGACGCTTGTAGCACATGGAGCCCCGCAGAATGCAGCATCTGCCTGATATCCCCTAGTATCTCTCTCCTACAAATCTGTGCCACGGATCCTGCCGCAAAGTCACTCAAGCCATCGTATATTCCTCTCGTAGAAGGCATCTTTCTAGTTTTGTTGATATTTCTTATGGATTAATAATCAGGTTTGTTTTTCTTCTTCTTAGATTTCTTTTTACTTTTCTCTTTTCTTTTTTTTTTCCTTTTTCGTTCGGATCCTCGTATATCTTAATTTTAAACTTTGAGGATTTTAAGCTTTCGTAAAATAGACACCGATTTTCGTTCATTAATAAAAACTGTTTTTAAAGTTTACAAATTTCTACAAAAAAAAAAAATAGATATTTTTAATCATAACGCGACGACTTACGTATAAAAGTTACTTAACTCAATTTATTTACAAATTTTATTTTCAAATATTTTTTTTTTAATTTTTTTAATTTTTTTTTTTTTTTTTTTTTTTTTTTTACAATGACAAAACCAAATATGTAATATTAGTTGGCTCAAGGAATACATACGTATCTTCTGTCTTTCTCTCTCTCTCTCTCTCTCTCTCTTTCGAGTGTGTTCTCTCTGTGAGAACTTCTCTCGTCGTTGTTTATAAACAAATCCTTCTCATGTCCTTCTTGACTCACCAAAATACGCTTTGGGCTAAAGCTAAAGCTTTGAACGTTCTCGAAACAATATTGTGGTAATATATGTTTGTACGTTGTTACATTAAGTAGGATCGTACGACAGTATAACAATGAATTGAAATATTTAATATTATTCAATCTTACGATTATTTCGTATATGACATTTTGAGAGATTGGAAGACAAAGTGACGTTGTCAGAGAGATAAGCAAAATCGATTGGGTTGTCCAGCTTTGATAAGAGAGATGACGTAGGCAATTACCGGCTTTAAGAAAACGAGTTGGTTGTGAGAATTGGGAAGCATGCGCGCGCACGCTCACGCGATGGAATCACGAACGAAATCGTCGTCGTCGTCGTCGTCGTCGTCGTCGTCGTCGTCGTCGTCGTTTCTGCGACGCGAAGGGATGAAGGTAGAAAGGTGGTGGGAAGGAGAAGGAAGGGTTAGCACCCGCAGAATTTAGCCAGCCCTCGCCCGGTCGAAGAACAAAGCTTGATTTATTGTAATGAGTTTGCAGGAGTTAAGAGGTCTGCCTCTCCTCGTGCTCGTCCCTCCCCCTCCCCTCTGTTCTCTCGGCACTCGGCTCGATATTCAGACTGGTGCGGTTTGATGGGGATCCTCGGATCAACCCCCGTCATAAACCCTTCTTAGCGGCGGCCACCCTCGTAACCCCCTCTGAAATATGCATGAACCCCCTGCATACTGATTGCGTTATTTGTATCACCTACGAAAAGTCACCACGAAATCGTGTCTGCATTCGTCCTGTGTGTCTCGTTTCTCGATGCTCGCGAAAGGGAGAGAAAGAGAGATAGAGAGAGGGAGAGGGAGAGAGAGAGAAGAGAGAGAGAAAGAGAGAGAGAGAGAGAGAGAGAGAGAGAGTCAACGAGAAGGCTTTGAAAAGCATTCTCTTCTCTCTTCTCTCTTCTCTCCATTTGGCTCTCTCGTTTTCTTCGCTTTTTGGCCCTGCTATCGGTCTCACAAAGGATAGAACCACGCTCGAAAATGGCGACGATGTTCGAGGACGACCGCATTGTGCTTTAAGAAAATTTACGACGTAAGTACTTATCGATCCTTCTTCTCCTCTCTTCCTATGATTCGGTTTTACTCTCTTATAATAACGAAGATAGGGCGCGTGCGTGTTCGATATCGCTGCTTGGTTAACGTCCTTGGAAAATCTAATTTGAAAATTTCCCGAATAAATGTATGGTTGATTTTAATTTCAATCGACCGTATGGGAGGAAATACCAGGATTGTTTCGTAAGGTCGATTTTACGTTTGCAATTCGTAATTTGTAATTTTGCACATATCGCATTTACCGATAAAATACATAACGCATGATCGAATCTCCGGCCGATTACCGAAATGTAATCTCGATGTTCAAAGTTTATATTTACATTTGCCGAAGTAGTATAGCTTCCCCGTATAGATACGACGAAATATAGATCTTATTCTAGATTCTTGTTGCAATGGCGGGCGTGAATATCCATCAAGAAATCGAACTTCGTTTGTTCGCATTTTAGTCTCTTTGCGAACGTGTTTCCGATCGGCGATCATCGATCATCATGTCATCTTGTCAACGTGTTTACGTAGTTCTTGAAGGCGTATCTTGTGTTTGCCAGAGCGAAAGAAAGACCGATTGATGTTCGACATATGACAGTGATGGATCAGAACATTATTTCATAACGTTAGATAGCTTCCAATAAATTGATAGCTATAATTATGTGTTAGATGTCTTCGTGGAATAATCAAAATCAATTACGAAGTAACTATGTTATATTGGAATATTATAACAATTATACAATTTATTTCTTTCGACTGAACAAAACGTGTAATTAAAAACGTGAAATAGCATTGATAACGCAGGTAATAATATTGGTAAGGACAATGGAAATAATTTGAATCCTTTTTTCTTTTTTTTTTTCTTTTGTTTTTCTTTTTTAAAGAAAGGTTAATGTAAACGATAGATTGGAAATTATAAACGCAAATAGTCGACGACCAGAATGATCAGAAATTTCGCGGTGAATTTCATGGTAGCAATCGGAAAGGAAAAAGGAAAAGAAGAAGAAGAAGAGAGAGAGAGAGAGAGAGAGAGAGAGAGGAGGAGGAAGAAGAAGAGGAAAAAGAAGAGTAGTAGAAACGCGAGTAAACGTTGAAGTTTTCACGCAACAACATCGATCATTCCAGCAATAGGAGCAGCAACGTGCGGCGCATTTTACGAACGACGAAAAGCGTAAAAAATGGCGGGCGATTTTGCGAGCTGTGGAATAGGGGTGAGGCAACACAGAGTGAGTTAGAGAGAAAGAAAGAGAGAAAGAGAGAGAGAGAGAATGTGTGTGTTAGAGGGTGGAAAAGGGTAGCCGATCGTTCGACGGAACGCTCGTCGGAACGCATCGATTCTCTGCCGAAAACGCTGAATTCATTGCGAATTGACGGGGGAGCCATAACTCCCGTCTCGGTTTGACATTAATGCCTCCCCTACTTCGTGCCTCGCAGATAGGCAAGGGGGTTAAGCTTACTGCGACATATTTATGGAGAGGGCGAGATGCTATCGGCTACCCCAGACTCCGAGTTTACCCGATCCCGCACACCCTTCCTACGATCTACTTCGCAATTATCGAGCTCGGCGTTAATATTTGACCCAGGGCCATCCTTCTGGCGTTGTTGTTCCTGTTCGCCTTCTATCGCGAAAGACGCGACCTTTGCTTTCGCGATCTTTATCACGTGAATGTAAATTCTCCGAACGAGAATATATTCGCTCTTTCAAATTTGTTGACTATTGTAGAGATTTTAGAGACAATGAGAAACGAGGAAGAAGAGGAACCAAAAGAACTTGGGTAATTTAGGGATGAGCCGAAGAAATAACGTTCGAAGGATCATCCCGGTGAAGGAACCATTTGGACGACAAACGACCTTCGTTAGAGATTGGTATAAGGAATAAGAGGAGGACCTTGTGGTGGATAGTCCTTGGATGAGATAGTCCGTGTAGGAATCGCGACGGTCACGTAGGATCGAGAGAAGAGCGTTAGAAGCATAGGAGGGGTCGAGGTGCGTGTAAATTAAAGGCGTCATAGATTTTCGCGGTAGCCCGCAGGATCAGGGCCTTAGATTTGCGTCCGGCAGATTACCCCGGGGGTGAAATGGGACAATGGGCGTTAGTCTGGGCCGACGGCGTATAAATAAGGATCCCCAGGAAGCTTCTAGGTGAACGAAGAGGTGGAGGAGGAAACAGGCGGAGGAGATGCTCCTCGCTTGGTAGCGACGCGCTAGAGAAAGCCAGGCTAGTGCTGAGACTGGGCGGCCGTCCATCTTGGCCGTCGCCGTGGCGGTCCTTATCTGCGCTCACAGCTCCGCTACTAGACGTCCGGTGATCTAGGGCACTTCTCTCTCTCTTCCTCTCTCTCTCTCTCTCTCTGTCCCTCTCTCTCTCTCTCTTTCTCTCTTCTTGCTTCTCCTACTACCTTACGCCATCTTTCTAACCACTTCTCGCTCCACGGACGCCAGGTACCTTTCCACCTTAATTATACCAACTTGTGACTATGCGAGTCCTAACCTTCGCATCTTTTCTCCACTTTAAAGTAGTACTGTCTCCCTCTCTCCCTCCCTCCCTCTCTTTTCCTCTCTCTCTCTCTCTCTCTCTCTCTCTCACTTTTCAGAAGCAAGACGTTGCTATCCAGCCGTTCTTCAAAAACTTTTGAGAAAGAATTCCTCTCTAAATAAGAATTTTTTCCTTATCAAAGTATATTCCATATGATATTTTTCTTCTTTGATATCTTCGAGCATTATCAAGCAGGATACTGGCGACCAACAAAACGAGATCGGAGAATAATCAAGCGTACGTTCAGTTCGTTGGTGTTACCAGAATGGGGCTTTTATTTAATGCCCTTCATACGAATCGCCGGTGGACAGGACGAGGGCGCATCTGCATTCAGATTAGCATCGGACGCACCGGCAGATATTTACGAGCCTGGCAGGACATGCCGAGTACGGCTTGGACTTCTATCTCTCTCGCGTCCTCGGACTTCAGGAGAAGGTTGGCTTTGCGGCATCGGACCTCGTACGAACCGACGACGACGACGACGACGACGACGACGACGACGACGACGATGAGAAAGAACGACGACGACGACGACGACGACGACGACGATGTGGTTCTGCCAGCCATTTGCCCGACCGACCGACCGTCCATGTTTTTACGTATAAAACTGCCCTTGACCCTTCACCCGTATAATGAGCCACCGGCAATCCATTATTCATAGGATGCGTCTTGTCTCTCTGCTCCGAATCTACGCTCGTAACTTCCCCGTTACATCGTTCGCCCCGTGCGATTTATTTTTCGGCGGTACGAGGAGTGGGGTAAAAGCGAGAGAAAGAAAGAAAGAAGAGCGATGGAGAATGAGAGAGAAAGAGAGAGAGAGAACAATGGAGGGGATAAAATAGAGAAGAGGTACTCTCTACTCTTCGCCAACTTGATTTACGTTCTCGCGCTCTGAATAATCGTCTTGTATCGTCTTTCGAAACTTTTCCGATTAAGAATTTCTTAAAAAACGTTTCGTTCGCATCGATCACCGAGTGAAAATGAATGAATGAGTGAAAGAAAAAACAAAAATAAATAAAAAATATAAAAAATATAAAAAATAAAAAAGATAAACGAATAAAAAAGAAAGAAAGATATATGAAAGATACAAAATGTAGTTGTTTAGATGGAGTCACGATATAAAAACGAAAAAAGCCATGGGCAATTACTTAATTTATCCTGTAACCTAGGCCTGCCCGGTTTATTTGATGCTTGGCACTGGTTTGAGACCGCTACCCACCGGCGGAACGTGAGGTAGTTGATGATCATGAAGGAAGGGTCGTCGCGACTAGAGGAGACAATGAACGTGTCTCGCGAGCCAAATGCACCCCGGCACCCTCTTTCGTCCTCCCATTCGCTATGTCGCTCCCAACGTCAGTTCACATACTCGAGACCAACCCTTTTCTCTTTCCCTCTCTCTCTCTCTCTCTCTCTCCCTCCCTCTCCCTTCGTTCCCTCTTTCTATCTCTTTCCCTCTCATCCTTTCTCCTTGCTGGACAATCTAGGGAATCAATATAGCACCGGACGACTATTCGCAAGCACTCCGTTCCAAGCTGCTGCTACTGCTACTGCTGGTGCTACTGCTGCTGGTACTACTACTACTACTACTACTACTACTACTACTACTACTACTACTACTACTACTACTACTACTACTACTACTGCTGCTGCTACTACTGCTACTACTTACTACCACCGTTACTACTGTTTCCAGCTGCAGCCTTGTAATTAAACCCCGTTTCTAATGTTTCAGCCAGACGATCGCAGTTATGTCCAGAGTCCGAGAAACGTTGGACCACCTCCTTCTCCTTTTTCTCCTCCTCCTCCCCTCCTCCTTTTTCTCCTCCTTCTTTTCTTTTTTTTTTCTTTTATTATTATTATTATTATGCCAAAATTGCCAAGTGCTTGCTTATCCGCTTTAAGATATCTCCAGTATATTATACGATTTCCTTGATATCGAGGAAATGGGAAAGTTATCTAATTTGAGAAGGAACAAGTACAAACGTGTCCGACCAAGGAACGAGATAATCCTACTAGCGATAATTTCGGTAGAGACAGATTCGAGGCGCGAAGTCTGTGTCGTTGGGTTGTCCGTAGGTAGTCTGCGGTCGTCGTGCATAATAAGACCACCCCCAAGCTACATCGGTCGATGTGGGATGTCTTCGGGGTCCCGTAACGGAGTCTCGTCACACAGTTGTCTGTGCATATCCGATGAACGGCACTCTCCACGTTCTCTGGCTGGTTCTCATGAAAGCTTAATCGCGGTAGCGCGTATTTATCGAACGTCGCCCGACTCCTAGGCAGACGCGAGAAACCAGGAGAAAGGTTCGGTGGCTTCCTTTAGATACTTTGCAAAGCAAGAGAGAGAGAGAGAGAGAGAGAGAGAAGGGGGGAGAGAGAGAGACAGAGAGGATAGAGAGAGAGAGAGAGAGAGAGAAAGAGAAAAAAAAGCCCTTTGCGACCGTTTTCTATCTTTTTCTTTCTCTAGCATATGTTACGTGGTAAAGACGAGAGACGAGCATTAAATATTGGATCCACCGGTGTCGGGAATTATAGAAGAGAAAAAGCCCATGTGTGGACTACACTCTCTGCATCTTTTCGCGACCCTCGTACTACGAGAGCGAAGAAGGGTCGAACGACGACGAAAAGGGAAAGAAGCATGGATGAGCGGAACCTCTCTCTTCTCGCGGGACCTTGAGACGGGAGAGGGTAACTTTTGCTCCTTTTGGGAACTCGATAGGAGAATGAAAGAAGATAGTGAGAGAGAGAGAGAGAGAGAGAGAGAGAGAAGTGGGATGAGAGGTTAGAGTAAGGTATAGTAGTATTCGTACCTAGACGGTTGAAATGACTCGGGAATGGTGAGGATACAGCAGGCAATTGAACTCCTTCCGTTTATTGCTTCTAATTAAACGACCGAGATATTTCTGCTACGTTTCATTAGCGTAGAGCCGAACTCAGAGCGCGACGGCACGGTTAATGCATTACCTTGCTGCCGTCGTCGCCATTGATATTGCCGTTGGTGATGGTGCTGGTACTGGTACTGATACTTGCTATTGGTACTGGTACTGGTGCTACTTGCGCTGCTACATTTTATCGTTTCTTTTCTCTTTTCGAGTTCGTCCAAAACGCAAGAAAATTTGGCCCCGCCTTCCATCCCGTACATGCCAACTCCTGACTCTATCTCGTATCTCTCTATTTTTTTTTCTCGTAACGCGTTCATTTTGTTCCATCGTTAATCCCTCGTTAACATTGAAATATGATTCTTTCGTTCACGAATTACGTGACTCGATTGACACGAGTTCGACTTTTGTGAATTTGAACGGAACCATCGTAATCGCTTTTCATTTATTATTTTGTTTTCGTCAAAACGGTCAACCATGTATATAATTCGAGAAAAGGAAAGAAAACGGGACGGTATGTTACTTCTATAATTATTGCCACGATTCACCGAACCACGTCGAGGCTTCTTCCTTGGGTTTCAGTCAGAAAAGCATTCTATTTTATGACACCGTTGACACATTAGTTGGACCGTCTCCTCTTAGGAATTCGTATGACGCGCGAGAGTGTATTTTGTCTATCGTTCCCGGCATCATGGATTTAACAGTCACGACGAATATGTCATACGTCTTTCATGTAAACCGGATAAGGTATAAATATCGATATTGAAATTCGATGATGACCTCGGTTGATTGTAGATAAATCAAAACGAAAGATTTACGATATCATTTTAACGCGGCGTATTATGAGTAAAGACGTTTCGTCCGATTAATAATAGACAGTTTCGTTTCCGTTTACTGAAAGACGTTTCGAGAAGGACGACGACAACGACGACGACGACGACGACGATGATGACGACGACGACGACGACGTAGGATGAAGAGGAGGAGGAGGAATAGGAAAAGAAAGAAGGATCGATTCGTTGTTTGCTAGTTGAAAGAAAAAAGCGAAAGATTTACGTCTCTTCGTGTCTTCAGGATCTTCCGATCCGTTCACGCGACAAGAGTAACGAAGACGTTCTCTAAAGAAGGATGCCAAAATAAAGAAAAGGAAGAAAGAATACAGGAGGATGGGATGAGAAAGGGCAGGGTGGGGTGAGGGATGGGAAGGGGTAGGGGATATTGGGTAGGAGAACGTGACTCGCTTGCGCCAATTCTAATTTTGTGCTGGTTCGCTTAATATCTCGTCGTCGTAGCGAGAAACACGCGATAAATCTCCGGATTCATTATCATAAATTGGCTCGACGGGACCTGCACGTCGCACGGTTGATGCTGACGGCCGGCAAGCTCGTCTTAACGCGCAGGAGACGAGGAGGGTGACGTGGAGGGTGACAGATCAAAGCAAGCGGCGAGGAGGGGAACTTCGATTCGGTCGTTTACGCGTGCGAGCTCGTCGTAAAAACGTCCTTCTTTCGCGCTCTGCCTTTTTCTTCCCTTCCCTTTCTCTTTCCCTTCTCTTGCCATCCCTTCTCTTTTACCTTTTCCCCTTTCCCTTTACCTTACCTTACCTTCTTTCTTTCTTTCTTTCTTTCTTTCTTTCTTTACCTTCTTCGAAGACCTTCGATTTATAGACTTAGAACCTTCACCGTTCTCAAGTACCAGAGAGTATCTATCGAGAGTGATCTAGGGCCATTAATCTATCCCCGAGGATATTTATTTTATCCTAAAAATAGATCACACGTATTGTCTAAAACTAATTGTGATTTATCCATTATAGATATATTTCATGATGTATATTTAATAATAGAATTTATACATTTTTGATTTAATTAGGAAGGAGAAGACAAAAAAGAGAAAAGAAAGGAAGAAGAAAAAAGAAAAAAAAAAATTCGATATCAATCAAACATCTAATCGTACGGGTGTTAGAGAAGAGAACATTTTTTTTCTATTGAACAATATTTACTAAACATAAATCGATCACGCACGACGTATCTCGTATTGATAAATTCTGATTCTGTTTAAAGATCTTCGATCGTCTAGGACGTGACGATAACAATGAAAAGCGTTTTATCGGTTTGATAGTTGTTCGTACAACATGATTGTACCTCTCCCGTGAAATTTTTTTTCCCCGTCTAGTATGCGTACTGACGTGAATCTAACAGTTGCCAAGCAATAACCAACAACGTGCCCAGTTCGTGTAATTTCCCTCGACAGACGTTTCAACGTGCTTGCGTTTGTCTACATACACACACACATACACACACGCATATATATATGTATATATATATATATATATATGTATAGGTTTTGTTTAACCATAGAAAGCAAATATCCCAAGGTCTCTAAATAGACAGACAACCATCAACGTTGCCTTCTTAATGGTCGCTAAGCTCTATGGCTCGCGTGATACCTCGAGGAATAAAGATTAGACAGAGATTAGGACGATAAAAACATTCGCTGAGAACAAATAGCATTATATATTTGTCCAGTTTATTAAAGTTACTAAAATGATTATTTTATTATTAATATATACGTGATATAACGTGCTTATTAAAATTTTATTATCTAATTTAGATTTCCACTTTTGATCAGTCGCAAATGATGATATTCTTATCGATTATTTTTTCTATATAATTCCATTTTCTTTTACACACACACACACACACACATATATATATAATATAATAAAATACATTTTATATTTATAGGTATATATATATGTGTGTATGTGTGTATATATATATATATATGTATATAAATATACACACTTTAATTCATACAAGTATCGAAGGATCTCTCAGATACTTCGTCAATCGTTAAAAATAAGCACGATAACGGATTTAGCAGGGACATTGTCAGCAGGGTGAGCGACGGGCGCAAGTGCGAGGTATCAATCACTGGTTTCTCGAGGGCACTTCGAGCCATGCCAACAAAGAAGTCTAGAATTACGGAGTACGTCGAGCTGAATCGTCGATTGTCGAGGACGTAGTAAAACCTTTCGCTTGTAGTTCTCTTTTTCCCTTCCTCTTAGTCGTTGATGCCGTAGTCGACAAACGTCGAGTTTCCGAGAAGATCGACGCATCTCCACGAATCTCGGAACGCTTGTCTCATCTTAAACGAAGCTTGCCCGCTAATAGGAGTGTGATTAATTACAGTTACGCCTTGGTGTGTTACGATCTCCGTACCGCATCGAGCCCTTAATGGAAATAACTAAGTATTGTTCGGGTGCATGCCTTCCGTACGGAAACGATCCATCATGGCCCGGATAATTAGTACAGCCGTGGTTGCGCGTATAATCATCACTCGGAATAATAATGCTGCGTAGCTGTCCTCTCTCTCTCCCCCCTCTCTCTCTACGCTTCCCCCACTCACCTATCTCTCTCTCTCTCTCTCTTTCTCTCTCTCTCTCTCTCCCTCTTCGTTGTAGCGAGAGGTGCGAACAAGCCAAGCGTGTGCCATAAGCGACCCTCGATGTATCCTAATCGTCCATGTGTACGTGAAAACAACTACAAATGTTGATACACGTATATATGCTATACAGACAATCTATATATATATATATATATATATATATATATATATATATATATAAACTTAATCACATGTGTATACGTTTTACTTTCTCACGACGACGATACAACAGCAACTATCGTTCTGTCATCTTATATAAGTCATTACGTCGGTATGATCACGAAATGAGAAGGAAGAGAGCTTGTCGAGTGAAAATATTTTCACCAATGGCAGAGTATCGTTTTTCTTTGACTACTTGTCGTACGACTGATATATCATGAGACGTAAGAAAAAGAAAAAGAAAAAAAAAGAAAAAAAGATAAAAAGAAGAGAAAGAAAAATAATAAACAAGCTTATATCTAGCTCGTTTTTTTTCTTTTTGAAATATCTGTCGAGAAAATATGGAGAATTATTACGTGGTAATTTCTCAACGAGTGTTGATCGAGAAATGATTGACTTACCTTTGAAATGTCAAAGATACGATAAGGAAATTCTACTCGTAAATATTATTGTACTCGTAATTCGTAGTTCGCTTTAACATCTGAATGGGATAAAATAAATTGAATTTAGAAACGTTAACGTGATCGTAATTATTAACTCGGTAAATCATCTTGCAGGTGTTATTACGAATATGACACTCTTTTCGCGATGTGAATAAATAGAAATTAAAAAAAGTTAGGATCTTTGTACGTATCGATAGAGAGATAAAGATAGAAAGAGAGAAAGAAAGAGAGAGAGAGAGAGAGAGAGAGAGAGAGAGAGAGAGAGAGAGGGAGAGAAATAGAGAGGAAACGATCTTGATTTCATGTAAAAGGAAAAAGATAGCAATGCTCGTTGCTACTCGGAAAAATCTTGGTTTGCAAGGGAAGACTCGCTGGCGCAGCGGCTCGAAACTTTGGAAAAATCAATCCCTCCCGCCGCGCAGCGCCAGTGTCGGTGCAATTCATTTGCATGGGAATTGCACCCCACGGAGACGGCTGCACCCCGGTATCGATTTTAAGTGGACCGCCTGTCCCGTCAGCCTCCTGTCTCGTCTTCTCTCTTGGACAGAAGCTACTCGAAGTCGCGCAAGCGCTCTCGCGTACAAAATTCTCCTACGCTTTCCTTTCCGTGCGACGTCGAAAGAAGAAAGAGAAAGAATAGGAAGAGGTCGAGCATCGTTCTCTTTTGGACTCGCGAGTATCGTTTCTTTTCTTTTCTTTTCATTTCATTTCATTTTATTTCTTTTAATTTTTCTTTTTCTTTGTTTTTTTTTTCTTTTTCTTTTTTGTTTTTTTTTTTTTGTTTTTTTTTTTTTTATTCTCTCGGATCAGAGCCTTAGTTCTTTCCTTATTTCTCGATCGAATCAATCAATCATCGACGATACGTCTCTGCTCACGTCGTTTTCTAATTGAACACGTTTTTTCAGATATTTCTTTGTCCTTTGTATAAAATAATTCACATAATATCATAACTCACTCTTTGATTTGATCCATCGACGATTCTTTACGTCGTAAGTGAAATATTTCTAATACGATCGAATGTATTTACGTATTTTTCATGTATAGAAATATCCGAGTATATACATACGACATACATGTATACAAACATACATACGTACATATATATATATATACGACACGTTTATCTTTATTTGAAAAATTTTCATCGCATTTCATTTCAGTGATTTTTACATTTACGACTTTTACCAAGTCAATTTAAATGTCTACTTTTATGGAATAGCTCTGCGAACGGCCGCCTTATATCGCTGCTGACTCAAAGAAATTATAAATGAAGTTCGAAAGTATTTTCCCGTAGAAGGTCGGCATTTTTGAATCGTACCTTTCGGATTTCCTTCCTCGTGCATAGGTGTAAAACCCGCGGCTTTTAGATAGTTTCAAGTATATCCCCTGTGGCCAGTACGTAAGGACAATAAGCCAAAAAGTTGGTAAGGCAGGTAGGTACGGGTGAAGCCGTTACCTGTTATGAAGCTCATGGGTGAAGTCAAGATTGTAATTAGCCGGCACTAAGTTTTGAGGTTTCTCTTGGTATTTGTATGCGATCCTCGGCTCTTCTCCCACGTTGCGTATATACGTGCATACGTATAGTTACGTTAGTAGTGTACGAACTACAGAGCGTCTACAGACAGCACGCGTTTAAACGATTCCATTGGCGATGGTGTGTGTGTGTGTTTATGTGTATGAGAGTGAGAGAGAGGCTGCACTTTCGCGAGATAGAAGCAAAATGCACGGCACGTATCAAAATTTCGTATTGCGAGTTCTCTGCCGTTTCCTAACGACCAGCTTACTCTCTCCCTCCCTCTTTCTTTCTCTCTCTCTCTCTCTCTTTTTTCTCCTTCTTTACTGACTTTCAACATGCATTCTACGCTCTTAACATATATTCAGATCCTTTTCAATTTTAATTTGGAATCGCGTGTTTTACCGTACCCCATCAATGAGACGATTTAATTTTTCGAAAAAAAAAAGAAAAAAAAAATGAAAAAAGAAAAAAGAGAAAAAAATGATTTTTCTATTCGATCAGAACGATCGAGGTCAATTGTATCTTGTATGAAGAGCTACTAATTACTTTAACTCATCGATGTTGGTGCATAGCTGTCATTCGCATTCGTATCGGGTCAAGCGTAGTAGTTTAATTTGATCAAAAATCGGTGATTGGCAGGTAGGGCAGGGTAGATTCTATCAATAAATTAAATGATATAAAACCGAAACGCTTTTCAAATCGTTATTAATTTGGAATTTTAACTTATATTACCATTGCTCTTCAAACATCGCTCGTTTTGATACGTCCGAAGAGGTCAACGCGTGCGGGGGGGAACTAGTTTTATATATTTTTTTTGTTATCCTTTCTCTCTCTCTCTCTCTCTTTCTCTCTATAGAAAAACATAAAGTTTCATTTAGATAATGAAATTATAAGCATCGTCATTAAACAGTAGTAGACATGTAATAACGAGATAAAAGAAAATGACGTTTGAGAAATAATCAAATGTAAAAATAATCGAATGTAAAAATTGTCAAGTAGATCACGTGTTATTTTAAGAGAAAATCTTAAAGGAAATTTCATTTGAAAGCATTACTCCTGCGGTATTAATGACAAAGATAATTTCTTCTTGGAAATATGAATTTTGGTCTTTTGTAGAAAGATCGCATCTCGTTGAGCAAAGAGAGAGAGAGAGAGAGAGAGAGAGAGAGAGAGAGAGAAAGAGGGTTACGATCATCGAGAAAACGGAGTTCTACTTTACGTGAACACGCGCTTTGGGAGTTTATAAGCCGAGCGTGTCGATGAATAAATAACGACTCAGCAAACCTTTTCGGCGATAGGAGCACCGAAATGTCAGGATGGAAATTTTATTGTCAACGATCGTGGGTATCGAAGTGAATGAGTCTAAAATAAAAGAAGCGAGTCGAATGAGAGAGAGAGAGAGAGAGAAAGAGAGAGAGAGAGAGAGAGACAGAGAGAGACAGAGAAAGAGAGAAAGAGAGAGGAAAAGAGAGTGACAGAGAGATATAGATAGAGATAGAAAGAGAGAGAGAGGGCTAGTCGGTGGGGATGAACGGGGGTTTAGAATGGCAGTGCGCCCTCTGTCTCTGTTAATGCATCGCCTCCGGAATGGCCGATTAATTCCAACTACGGGAAGGAAGCGACTATAACTCGTCTCCGTGGAAGCATTCTTAATCCGCGCACTCTTTATTCTCAGGCACCGTTCTCCTCACCGTTTTCTCTATTTCTCTTTCTCTTTACTCTTTTACTCTCTTACTCTCTTTTTCCTCTTTCCACTTTTCTCTCTATCTCTCTCTCTCTCTCTCTCTCTCTCTCTCTCTTTCTCCTTTAAAAAGAAAACTCTTTCCTTGTCGTCATAGTAGTTGTAGTAGTAGTAGTAGTAGTAAGAGTAGTAGTAAGAGTAGTAGTAAGAGTAGTAGTATGGAAAGGACCGTGGCGCAGCCGTTTCTCTGGTGTTTCGGTTTTAGAAGGAGCCAGGACTTTTCTGCCAGAGGAGAAATACAGTTCGCTTCTTCGTCGAAGAGAAAGGCTCGCTATTTTATGGCCGAGCAAGTGCACTTCTTATTAGGATTCTTTCGAAGGCGGTTTATCGAGAACGACATGCCTCTGTCCACGCTTTTACTCAAGATATATATATATATATATTTTCTGTATCTTGCGGAACGTCGAATCCCCACCGAGGGTAAAAGAGAGAAAGAGAGAGAAAAGAGATAGAGAGAAAGGGAGAAGGGGGAAGGAAGGGGAGACTAAAGGGATGAATATTTATCAGACAGAAAACTTTTTCCCCCGGACAATTATCAATGCATTAATTACGCCTTTTACCCGTTCGTACGGATGAATTTAGAAAACGCGAGGTTCTACATTCCGGCACTTCATTTTCGCCCACATTTTTCACTTGGGTATGGAGTGCGGGATGGGCGTGGGGGGAGGGAGGGAGGGAGTGGATGAGCTTTAGAAAAGGGGTAGACACGGACGGAAACGAAGTTCGGCGAAACACGTACGGCAATTATAGTCGGCCATCCCTGGGAAAATAGTAGAGGGGTTTCTATCCCGCGATTGTTATCTACACGTGTTGTTTATTGATTGTCTCGTTGTCTCGAAGCAAACCTGGAAACCGTACGTCGCGCGGACTAAAAGCGCGGCTGGTGGTAATTGCCAGTGGCGAGAAGAGGCGTAACAAAATGTACGTTCCGCGCGTGTATTCGAAGAATTAAATTCCCGAATGGATTAAAGCTAAGCACGGGGGAGAGAATCCGTAGGTACGTATGCAAATTTCGTTCATAAACGTTGCACGACGCCGGCGAGAGTTTTGTTAAGATATCTTTGCACGCAAAAACCTTCCTTCCGAGGCCGTTATCGTTACTACGTTATTCAGGTTCGTTGCCAGCATTACTATTGTTCCTTGAAGAAGTGCCTACACCGTCTATAACGGGCATTTTCATTTTTCGTCTGAAAACGAAATAAACTTAATGAACTGTTTATTTCGATTTAAGGTGAGATAAGATACGTATTTTCTTTCTTTTTTTTTTTTTCGATTAAGATCGATTAGTTTCACATATGTTTACATATGTTTATTTCGTAGAGTAAAATAAAGATTTCCATTAGCCGTACGTTCGAGGGGAAACTTTTGATGAAAAAGTCGATATACACGGGCAGAGATAGACCTTTAAAAAAACGATCGACGAAATTCCAGGGAGCACCGAACGATCTCGACGGGAGTTCTCTATCCAATTTTCCTTGCATGATCCCGCGATGAACGGCGTGTATCGAGAGACTCCTGCGAATGGCGAACGAAAGAAGATAGTCGATGGGATGATCGGAGAAAAAAGATAAAGAAAGAGATAGAGATAGATAGAGAGAGAGAGAGAGAGAGAGAGAGAGAGAGAGAGAGAGAGAGAGAGAGAAGGCGAAAGCTCGCTACTCCACACTCTTCATCCAAATCGACGAGTCCAGGCAGAACAGCGAATTCCTCGGAGAAATCTTCGCGGTGTTACATCATCCGCGCGCGGCTCCCGTACAGGCAACGAATTTGTTTCGCATTGTGCAACCTCGAAAAATGTTTGAGATACTTTCGCGTCTCGGCGCACAAGGCCGAGAAAATAAAGAGAGAAGTTCGACAAGAGGTAGTCGCGTCCGGACTACTTTGAAAAATTCTCTCCTGGGAACAGTGACTCTTGGTATATGGGATAAGACTGAGTACGATGATTCGAAGCGTTAGTCAACTTTTCGATTCGCTTCATGGATACCTTTAATCGGTGTTCCTGTGTCAGCAAGCGATTTGCTGCTTTCTTCCTACGACGCGTTGTGCTAAAAGATGTCTTAACTGGGTATGCACGTTGTCGAGGATATAGGAGAGAAAGAGAAAGAGAAAAAGATAGAGGAAGATCAAGATGGAGAAAGATGGAAAGGGAGAAAGAGAGTGTGAGAGAAGGAGAGAGAGAGAGAGAGAGAGAGAGAGAGAGAGAGAGAGAGAGAGAGAGAACAGCCGACATCGTGTACGGCGTTAACGGGCTGCCATTTTCGATAAGAGGCGTTGCAAGGACGACACTGATCGCGTACGACGTGTAGGCAAGCTGCTCGTAAAGTGTTTAGTTGAGGGGAAGGTAGAGCTCTATAGGAGGGAGGAGGAGATCTCGTAGGAACGGGGTAGATGAGTTAAACTACACGAGGTCTGACGGTAATAATTGAGTGCCGCTCTGTCTAGTTAGCACTTCGTGCCACCGGCTGGCTCTCGTCACTTTATCGACTAAACGACAGCGATGCGTGACAAATCCATCTTGTCTTAACCGCCGACGCCGAAGCGATTATCGATGTTACCGTGAAGAGAAAGCGCCAGACTCGCGGCAATCTAAAGATGCCGCGATGAAAGTAGAGGAGATTAGCTAACTCGAGCCATTGTTAACAATGGAAAAAACATTTTTATTGAAAAGCTTTGTCTAATCTTTTCGTCTTTGTAAATTTATTAAGAATCGTTGAAAATTAAAAAAAAAAAAAAAAAAAAAAAGAAAAAGAAAAAATCAAGAAAGTATTTACTTAGCTCTTATTCATTATCATTTCTAAGATTCACGAGTAATTTTAACGGGTCGCGTTTAGCCATTTCGATTGATAGTCACAATTATTAAGATCTAAATATTATTATTAAATTATAATATGATTCACATCCATTTTATATTATTTAATGTTCAATTTTAGAAGTATCGATCATGAATAGATCAGAATATGGAAAAAGGCACGAGAAATCGTGGATGAATGGTGTAGGCGACGATGAAGGGGGAACGGGAATGCTTCGGTCGTACATCCGTCTCCGTTAGGTTCGGTGAAGCTGTTCTTGCGACTAAACAGCGCCGCCGCCGTTGCATGAAGAGAAAGATTTACGCGACTCGTCGGCAAGTGGCGGTAGTAGAGAGATATCAGACGCAAAAGGGAGGAAGTGTCTGGCTCGTTTGTCTCATGCACTTTTTCGGATTCTCTCGGCTCCTTCTACGTGGAATCAGAATCAGTAGAGAACTAACGGAGGATGATACTGGAGCTGGAAAAGGGTGGGGGACGGGGGAGAAGGGAGGATGGTAGCGGGACAAGAGGGGAAAAGGAAGAGGATAGTTAACGGGCTCAGAAACGCAAGAAACGCAAGCAGACGAATGGTAGTCGGCCAAGATCCGGTGAGTTTGGCTCTCGAGTGAATAATTAAATTACGCGAGTGAGAGATCCCGCGATGGGGCGAAGAAGGTGGCGTAAGGTGATGGGACTAAAGAGGGGTAAAGAGGTAGAAGATGAGGAGCGGGGGGATAAGGGATGCTGCCTGCCTGTTCGTTTGCTGCTTGCTTGGCTGTGCTGGAGGATCGGGAGCGCGCCTTGGAGGAGGCTCAAAGTTGAAATTTCACGCGCCATTGTTCGATCCTCCCGCCGAAGGAATAGGAGTTAGAAGCATTTAGGGAGCGAGGCACGGGGCGGTGAATTACGGTCGTAGATACGGTGAGACGTGGCAGAGAAGAGAAAGGGGGTGGGAGGAGAACGAAGGGACGCCAGGAGGAGGTCGGTGGGTGGACGAAGGTGGAAGAGAATGACTGGAAGAGAAGAGAGAAAGGGATGGAGGATAGATAGGAACCATGGTAGGGAAGTAAAGACGGAGGGCTGCTGGGTCTGAGACTTTAATTCCGGGTTACATTCGCACAGGCCACGCGCTTCTTCGGCCTAAACGACTTCGATTTCGAGTTCGCCGCGGTGAAATGAGATTAATCGCCTTTCCTTTGTTCTCTTTACGTTGTTGAACTCCTTCGCGTCGTGCTCTTCGGCCCGTCGGCCGAATCTTTCGATCGTTAATACCGACCCTTCGACTCGATGACGATCCTCGAAAGGGTCTCGCTGTTCTATGCGTTTTTTTGTCTCTCTCTCTCTCTCTCTCTCTCTCTCTCTCTCTCTCTCACTTTGCCGATAAACCTCGAAACCTTCTTCTTGGCCTCTTTAGAAAAGATATTAAACCGATAAAGGTCAAATCTTTTTATCCCCTTCTTGATTCTCCAAGAAAATTTATACGGAAAGATTTATATGTCGAACGTGGAGAAAAGCGAGTATTAAAACTAAATGCCGGACATTTTCGTTGGTTGTGGAACGAAGGACCTAGATATCTCTCTCTTTCTTCCTCTCTCTAGTACCTTGCTGAAAATTTCGTAGCGTCGCGTTCTGTCACACACAAGCTGCCGTTTTGGCAATGCAAATGCTATCGTCGTATATATTGAAAAAGAGGAGAGAAAGAAGGAGAGAGAGAGAGAGAGAGAGCGAGGGAGAGAGAGAGAGAGAAAGAATGATGCGTGCGCCCAGAAACGAAGATGCGAATCGAAAGACCGTGAGGAGGGGGAGGAGGTAGAATCGTAGAAGGTGGGAGGAGAGATTTGGAGAAGCGAAGAGTATAGTAGAAGGAAGTGGTAGAGTAGGAGGAGGAGAAGAAGAAGAAGAAGAAGAAGAAGAAGAAGAAGAAGAAGAAGAAGAGAGAGAGAAGAAGAGGGCCCGCATTCTCGGAGATTATCGTGCTCGCCATCAGCGTATCACGGCGTCACAGGACAAGATTTATATGTAGAGTTTATTGTCGCTGAGTCCGCCCTACTGCGTTTTATGGATGTTTTTCGAAGGAGCGCTGCCGCCCGCGTGATCTATCGCGGCACCCTCACCCTTCCAGCCCCCGCCACCCTCACCCTTCCAGCCCCCGCCACCCTCACCGACAGCCTCCCTTCTTTCTCTCCTTACCCTCCTCCTCCTTCTCTTCTTCCTCCCTTTTCGTGCTCCTTCCACTTTCTCTCCTTTGCTCTGATTCGGCACACTAGGGTGGTAGCACGTTTTCGTCGGTGGAGGGAGATGCAGAGGATTCCTAATGAACGCCACAACCGAGTCTCTTCCTTTGCTCTTTCTCTTTTCCCTCCTCCTTCCTTTTCTCTTCTCCCATTCCTCGTTTCTTTCTCCGCTGGTCTTCCAACTGTTACCGTAGCCAACGCCGGCATTGCTCGTTCCACACATTAACGCGAGATTTATACCGCGGAATCCTAGACGATATCGCATTTACATTTTTGTCGCATCTCTATAAACCACCTTAGCTAGATATACTCTCCTCGTTTGCCATCCTCTTGGACTTCCTATCCTGACAACCGATCGATCAATTTTAGTTGTCGCAATTTTTCAAATTATAATACACCGTGATGAATCTTTATGTTATTAATTAAACGATTAATGTACATAAATGACAACCGAAGAATATATATATATATATGTATATGTACATATTAATGTGAAACTGCAGATAGCTATGTATAAAATACTTGAATCATTCATCAGTCCTATCGACGTCACGGTCGTCCGTCCATCGTAGAGAATCGATTGGTGCTACCTACCTATATCTACAAGAGACACGATATATAGGACAATATAGGGTAGGATATAGGGACATATATATATATATATATATATATATATATATGTATATATATAGGGATATGTGAGGATATATACGATATAGGTCTGCGCATACGAGAGAGTTAGAGATTTGGAGGACGCGCGAGAGAGCGATCCTGTCTTCGGGATGTGCGAACGCGACGCGACGGCGAGCGACCTCGATTCCCCATAAACACGTGAACGGGAGAGGGAGATACATGGCGGCAGTATGTTACACGTGTTACCGGCCAGCACGTACGGGTTACGTCCGGCAGTCAATCGCTCTAATACTCGCACCGAGTGCGCCTCGGTGTATACAGCTGTCGGTGGCGATGCTTGTGCGCGCTGCGCTCCGATACCTATATTTCTATCCTTCTCTCTCTCTCCCTCTCCCTCTCTTGGTCTCTCTTCTTCCCTCTCCAACGACCATACACGATCTCTCTCTCTCTCTCTCTCTCTCTCTCTCTCTCTCTCTCTCTCTCCGAGGTTCTCCACCTCGCTTCGCAGGAACTACATCACCAAGTGATTACCTCGGCCTCGTCCTCTGCACCCTTTCTCTACTATCGCCACCACCACCACCACCACCACCGCCATCACCACCACCACCATCGCCAACAACAACAACACTACCGTCATGCCCTACTGCATTCGTCCTCCTCTTCTTTCTCCTCTTTCTCCTCGCCCTCTCCGATCGTTTTCTACTTCTCTGCGGCGTGTTACCAAACTTCAGCGGGTAAACCGAGTCACCGTGCCGAAAAAAATGCTCTTTCCTCCGGTACTTTCTCGTCCATCGTTCCGTCATGATTTATCGTCTATGGGATGCCGGGACGAGAGAGATCGCTTTGAATTCACGCTTTCGTGAAAATCGCCAGGTGGATACATAAATACATACGTATATAGGTAGATAACATAGATAGATAGATAGATAGATAGATACCTCTAAACTCGTCATTTCTTTTTTTCTTTGGCTCTTTCGCTTTTCGTTTTATTACGAAGCGATTTGTTTATTCTTTGTTAATTTCTTTAAAGAGATTTCTTAGATACTTCTTCTTGTCAATTATTTTTCTTTTTCTTTTGTTTTTCTTCTCTTTTTCCTTCTTATTTTTTCTTTCAGAAATTTTATGCCAAGAGAAAAGCAATCTCCCCCTTTTTTTTTTTGTTTTTTTTTCGATTTAATCAAAAATATGTAGGTAAGTATCTTGTGTTGCCTTAAGTCAACCGAGTAAACCGTGGCACGTGCAAAAAAACATATACGATGAGATTGGGTCGACGTAAAGCTAAATTTAGATTCAAAGGTAGAACTATGCCGGACGATGTCGCTCGTGGAGGTTCTTACGCGGGCGTGAATCTTGAACTCGTGACATTCGTAGTCCAATTAAGACTACTTTCATCGGCGAGGCATGGATTACTCACTAGACCCCCCACCCTTCTCCCCTGTCCCTCCCCCATCCCCACTTCCCTAGCAGCTCTAGCAGCCTTATTATGCGTGTTTAACAAAGCTGAGCTGATTATATCAATAAATTAAGGAAAGCCGTACAAGCTCTTTCCTCTCGTAGCGTTTCCTACTCGCGGACGAGTAGTCAAGCTACGGCGATGAAAATGTTGGTGGTGGTGTAGTGGTGGTGATGATGGTGATAGTGGTGGTGCAGTAAACCCCCGTATGGGTATGGTCTATGCCGTAGTCCCGGAGCTGCTTTACCAAGACGTACATCACCGACGTCCAGCTCGCTCCGCCCTGAATTATGCTCGACAATTATACCTATCTACCCATGCGGTGGGTGTTATTATCATATTATACCACGTTACCCCTCTCTAGCCGCCTTTATAACGTTAACCTAACTCTAACAGACGAAAGCAAAACATTTCGATTCGTTCTCGTATATTTTATTTCCTCCTTCCAAAGTACGTACTTAAGTATCATTCGATCGAACGGTTAACTTTATGATATTATTTCAAGTACTTAAGATCGCTTCTCTTAAAGTTAGCTAGAGCTAAAAGGGGGAACACATCTCCTTTCGAATAGTATAAAAATGGTCAAGCCAGAAAATCTGAACTATCGGGAAGCAATGATTTTCAGTGTCCGATTTCTTTTGAGAGGATGGAAGAAATGGAAAAGACATAGGACAGGGTCTCGTAGGATGGGGAAGGGGTGAGAGGTTGAACCGAGCTCGAACTGTTCGATCGATCGACGCGTGTCCCTCTCCGTGTGGCAATCGGGCCTGGAGCCAAAGCCCGTGCTCTGCGGGACGGCCGTGAAAAATCCCTGAATTATGATAATGGCGGCGACATAATGCGATCCAATGAGGCAATCAAGGGGCGGCAGCGGCGGTGGTGGCGGCAGCGGTGGTGGTGCCGGTGGTGGCGATCGTCGGTCGACGGTATCGATGGCCGATGTTGGTGTGCTACGCCGAGGGATGGAAATAGGGAATGGAAGGGGGATGAAAACGCGAGTTACGCAAGCCGGCTCTCGTATTAGTGTTACCGGCCACCGAGCCGAGCCGAACGAGCAACCGGGCGATCTATGTGCCGGGGACGATACAGTGCGTGTACCAGGTATAATTGCCGTTCGTGGGCAGCAGTTGCTCTAGGAGGACCAGTTTCCATCAATCAGCACGACTAAACGGCCGCTTGCGAACGCGCACGTACGCTCACAAAAGCTCTCTTCTCACTCGACCGATTTCCAATTCCATCGACGAGAGTCCGATGTTATCACGGAGCTTCTTTCCTTTCGATTTCCTTCTTTCTTTTTCGTGAAATTTTCTTTGGGTGGAACACAAGGAAAAAAAGAAAAAAAAAAAAAAAAAAGAAAAAAAAATTAGGAACGAAAAGAAAAACGAAAAGAAGGTCGAACGAGGATTTTTTTTCTTTCTTTTTTCTTTTCCTTTTTTTCTTTTTTGTATTTTGCCCCCACGTAATCTAACAAAAAATTTTTCCCTAACGAAAAATATCCTTTCTCGTGGTTACCCGCGGAATCATCTCTCATGATTTGCTACTTTATAATTGAAATAATGATACGCGATGGTTATTAGTGGGCATTCGTTCGCTTAAACGAGCGCATATTTATTATCTTTTAAATTATATCTCGGGGGTTGTTTTACCGTAAATGAGTCCCAGAGTACGTTCCGATGCATTTTATTTCATATTTCTAATTATTAGTAATGTACATCCTACGCGATACGAGTACCTAAATGCGCTCGCAATTAAAATGCGCAATTCGTCGTTACGTTAATCCAAAATATTACGAATACACATATCGATATTAGGGGTGGGAAAGGGCAGGATAGGGAAGGGGGAGAAGAGAAGAGGTGGGGAAGGGTGGAGGAAAAAGGAAGGTTGCTCGGCTTAATGGAGTTCGACGATTTTGTTTCGGTAGTAACGTTAATTAAAAAAATTGCGGCGATAGAATTATCCCGATTATTTCGAGTACGCGTTTGACTCGCTTTGGAAACGATTTTCGTGCCGCCGCTTCAATCTTCAAATTTCCATGGGAAATTTTCGTAATCGCTGGCTCGATTTCGTCGAGGGCGTCGATCAACGGGGATGCGCGAGTGCGCGTGCCAATTTGGTGACTGTATCCAATATACCTATGCAAGCATAGGACCACCGTTGTGTGTGAAGCATATAGAACGGTTGCGCGTATACGTAGAGGAGCGAGCACTGCTGATAGGATGGGACGCCATGCGGGGTAGTTATGGGACCACGAGGATGTTAATGACCATAAACAAGCAATCACTGTAATCCGCCATGAGTCACTCCAGCTGTCTGGCTAGCTACATAGATACGACCTGCCATATGCCCTGCCTAACCGAGCATTGCTGGATATGCGCTAGATCATCCGTGTTCCTACGGTTAAACCAGACGCTTCGCTATCGTGCTTCCGCGTGTTTATCCTACGAGCATGTAACCGACTAAGTTTTATCGAATTTTCTCGTTTCTTCGGGGCGGTGGGAGGGATGGGGAATATAACGTGAAAATTTTCAAAGTAAACGAAGATAACCCGCTTGATATCGGTTTAACCGATGATCATCATACATATGTACTTATCGGACATGTATGTAGGTGTTATTCGATGAAAGTGAAATCATATTCAAACTGGTAATCTCCTCTATCCAACCGATATTCCGATGCTGAATAAGCGTTCGGGCAAAGCGTGAGAAAATCACCGACAATTTCGAAAATCGACGACTTACGACGTAGTTTTATATCCTCCCTCGTGGAAATGGATGGAGAGAGAGAGAGAGAGAGAGAGAGAGAGAGAGAGAGAGAGAGAGAGAGAGAGAGAGAGAGAGAGAGAGAGAGAAAGAGCAAGAGAATGAGAAAGGCAGCGAGAAGAAGCAGGTAGATAGCAAAAGAGAGAGAGAGAGAGAGAGAGAGAGAAAGAGAAGAAGGAAGACGGGTAAAGAGCAGACCCGATATCGACATCTACGGCGAACCTTACGATCAAGGCTTACGACGATCGTAAATACGTCGACGATACAACCACCTCCTCCTGCTCTCTTCCTCTCTCTCTTTCTCTCCCTCTCTCTTTCTCTCTGTTTCTACATCGGTTTTCCAAGAAACTACGAAGAAGGGAAGGAAGAAGAGCGATGAATAGATAGACAGCGAAGCGAAAAAGGAGCCGGTAAGAAGGTAGAAGAGAGGAGAAAAGGGTCAAAAGAGGTATAACAGAAATAGAGTAGCTAACCGTGCCGAAACATTTTACGAGTATCGATCTCTGACATAAAACTACTATTCCTACTTATATCGTAATATCTACACGCGTGTGTCAAGCTCTTCATGATGAAGGTATTACCTTACAAACGTTAGGTACTACTACTTACTTACGTTACCTACATACATACATATATACCTACGCTTATATATCTCTTCTCGTAATACATAACCGATGATTGCATTACTTCAAGAAATACCATCAAAGTCCAACGTTCGAGGACGATAGAAACGATAACTTGCCTAGATCCTTTTTAAATGATTGCCATTCCGAAGATTGACGTGCTTTTCGATGAGTTATGTGTCTCGTATTCCCCGTAAGATAAATTGTATTTCTTTTGAAAAATACTTTCAAGAATTGGCCGAGACAGTGATATGGATACGTAGCGTCCTCGAAGGAAAATCTAGGGTGGTGGGTTAAAAAGAGAGAGAGAAAACGAGAGAACGAGAGAGAGAGAGAGAGAGAGAAAACGAAAGAACGAGAGAGAGAAGAAAGAGAAGTATGCCAGTCAGGCGAAGCTTGCCTCGCTTCGCTTTGAGCGTTAGCGGGCAAGATCGCGGAAAGTTGGCGATGACGGCGGATGTTATTGGCAGCGAGGCCATTCGTCGCGATGATGGATGCCTGACAGGCGCTCCTCGCTTGCTCGCCAGGCAGTTATAATAAGTAATGGGCTCACTTCCGCCGCCATTGCGCTGCCTGAATGCCTGACTGCTTTGCTCGGCCATGCCTCCGATGCCCTGCGAAACCTTCATGCCCCTTTCTCTTCTTTTCCTCTCCACTTCTTTCCTTTTCTTCTCTCTCTCTCTCTCTCTCTCTCTCTTTTTCTTTCTTTCTCTCTCTTTCTCTCTTTCCCTAGCTCCGTCTTTTTTCCACCTTCGCCTCTTTCTCGTCGCTCGACTCGTTCCCTCGGGCTGAGTGAGGCCAGGCCACTCGTCTTCCTACTCTTTCCATCCCGCCTCCGCCTCCTACTCGTAATAACTACAAATCTGTCACGCATTAATTCTCCGTCCGGCATAAATTCGAGCACGGTACAAGCGGAGAAGGAAAAAGTTATCGCGGGGGTTGGGACGGCAACTCACCCCTATCCCTTCCTCCCTCCCTCCCTCCATCTCGCTCCACCTCCATCCCCCGACCTTCATCGCTCTCTTCTCCTTCCGTCCAACGCGAATTTGAGTCTCCCTTTGCCGTTTCGCTCGCCCTTATACTTGTCCACGTCTCCTTTTCTCTCTCTCTCTCTCTCTCTCTCTCTCTCTCTCTCTCTCTCTCTTGTTCCTACTCGCGCGCGCGCGCGCACGTAAAGAGAAAGAAAGGGAAGACAACGAGTATGCTCTCGAGAACGTGCTCGGTACGATGGTTAAAGGTAGAACGAGAACGGGAAAAGGTTTTACATCGTGTCTCCATTTTTATTTTTATTTTTATTTTTATTTTCTATTTCGTAATTTCACGCCGTACCATGACAACTTTTATATATATATATATATATATATATATATATACGTATGTGGTTATATAGTTATATATTAAATATTGGTCATAACGCCAAAGTATTTCTTCACCCCCTCGTTTGAAAATACTTTCTCTCTCTTTCTCCCTCCCAACCTCCCTCCCTCTCTCTCTTCTAGCCCTCGGCCGAGATTGCGGCCAAAGTGATTGCGAGCAAGTTCGCACGAAGTTTTCATTTGGACTTAGGTGGGAGTTGTCGGAAGTCAGTCATCGGTGCAATCAACGCGGGAGTCCGATGAAACTTTGCAAGATGGAGTTTGTAACATTGGTCGAAAATCAACGAAACGTCTTTCTCGAAATACCGTCGTCGTTCTTTCATAGATCTCTTTAGCAATTTTCTCGAAATGAAATATGTGTCAATGGAATTACGAAGGGATGAACGATTAACGAAGTATTTAAATTATTTTCCATTACAATTTTGGCTTCCATCAGAACGAGAAAAGAAGATCGATAGAGAAAGAGATAGAAAAAAAAGAGGGAATGGCAGAGAGGAAAAGGGGGAGGTAGGAGGGGAAAAAAGGAAAATCGGTAGCGTGGTGTAACGCGTGCTCGCTCGAATCGTCGCGTCGATCGTGAAACGCGCGGCGGGGGCAGTTATTTGCAAGTGTTGTGAATTTATATGCGGCAGATAGGGGTAGGTGCGAGTTCGAGTTCGAGTTCGAGAGAGAGAGAGAGAGAGAGTGAGTTCAAAAGTTCGAGAGAGAGAGAGAGAGAGAGAGAGAGAGAGTAAAAGAGGGAGTGGTGCGACGGGGAGATTCGCTCGACGTTCCGTTGTTTATCGAAGCGGTATGCCGCGCTACGTCTCTCGCTCCACTTTTGCGCGAGCCAGCATCCACTCTCTCTCTATCTCAATCACCAATCGCTGCGCCAATATTATCGCGAGGCTGTTCTCGATTCCGTGCTCGTAATCGTTCTCTCTTTTTTTTTCTCTTTTTTTCTGTCCTTTTTCCCCCTTTTTTCTTTTTTCTTCTTTTTTTTTCTCTTTTTTCTTTTTTTTTTTTTCACGAGCGATCCTTGTTATTAGATACTACGAATCGTGTGGAAAAAGAAATCAAGCACGTCGAATCTCAATCTTTTTTAACAACGGACGTAATAAGTGGGCGGAAAATATGGAAATGAGAGTAAAAAAAAAAAGAAAAAAAGGAAAAAGAAAGAGAGAGAGAAAGAGAGAGAGAGATAGAAAAGGAAAGAAGAAGAGAAAAACGCAAGAAGAGAAAAAAAAATGTCTACCTTTCCAGAAAATAATATAGTAAATATGTATGTATTCGATCGATCCGATCGTATCGATGTTCCTTCGAAAAGAGAAGATGACGGTCGCGATGAAAAAGATCACGTAGCAGATTTAACTTGTACGAATAGATTGCTCGTTTCGTATTCAATGTAATAGACTCGTTACAAATAGCGGTTCGGTTGGGTTAAACAGGAGAATCCTCGAGAAGAAGTGAAAGGGGAGGTTGGTGGGGAATAAGGTGCCGGAGAAGACAGCGGTGAAGGCCGCATAGAAGACGGAAGAGAGAAAGGAGGATAGAAAGAGATAGATATAGATAGATAGATAGAGAGAGAGAGAGAGAAAGAGAGAGGGAGGGAGAGAACAGTTACCCTCTTGCTAGCTTCGGTGACGAGAGGAAGCGAGGAGACTACCTCAACGACCGTGACAAATAACTCTCCTTCAACGGGGGTCTGCATCATTTAATTTTCCTTAGCCCCGCCACTGGAATCGATGATCTCCTCTCTTGAGTATCTTACCGAAGACGAATGGGATGACTTAGACGGCGTTTCGCCACCTTCCCGTTACTAAAAGCCGGAGGTAGATCGATCAGGCAGGATCCCAATTATTCGCGGAAAATTAACCCTTGACGTTTTCGATACCATCCATCGAAGAGCGATTAATGACCTAAATCGTTCGATTCACACTGTCTCAATTCGTTTCATTATATCTTTCCATCGTTATTATTTCTCCCTGTTTAGATTTTAAATATTATTTGTTTTCTTTTTTTGTTTCTTTTTTGTTTTCATTTTTTTTTCTTTTTTTTTTTTTTTTTTTTTTTTGACGAGAACGTACAATACCACGTTAAAGTGAACCTCCCGTTTGTGATATCTTTGAACCCTCGAAGGGTTGTCAAGGGACCGTACGAGAGAAGGGTTCGAGGAATCGTAGGTAGGTTTGAGAATAATCTCGAGGGTAATCGGAGACGAAGGTAGATCTAAAGAAGAACCTTTCGATAGCAGCCGAGGGAAAAATTAGAGCCTCCTGTAGAATTGGAGAACGGAGATTCTAATTTTCGGGAGGTAGTTGTACGGGGATGCGATAAGAGGGAGTGAGAGAGAGAGAGAGAGAGAGAGAAAGAGAGCAAAA